>NW_005871552.1:26779-52144 GCF_000147115.1 Myotis lucifugus | reverse complement strand
TCGGCCCTGATCGCCAGCCAGGCCTAGTGACCTCACCCGTGTACAAATTTTGTGCGCCGGGCCTCTAGTTATTCATACATTTCATTGAAATATTTTAAAAATGTCAAGAACTTCACAAAGATCCACTTAACATGTGAATAGCTACCATACCAATAAATCATTACTTGTCTGGTTATGTTAAATGGATATATTCAGTTCTGCTACTAATTGGCTTTGTGACCTTGAATAAGACACAGCTTCTCAGACCCTCCAGTTCTCCTTTGTCAGCACTAAGAGTGTACTGGATCATCTCCAAGTCCTTTCCAGCAAATATACAGCTTTATCAAGTAACACTTTTGCTCACACAATTATAGATGCTACCCATTCTTTAAAAGAATATATCTGCATTTCTTCAAAAATGGATTTAGTCACCCTAACTGGTTTGGCTCAGGGGATAGAACATTGGCCTGTGGACCAAAGGGTCCTGGGTTCGATTCCAGTCAAGGGCATTTACCTTGGTGCAGGCTCCTCCTCAGCCTGGGCCCTTGTCTGGGCGCATGCAGGAGGCAACCAATCAATGTATTTCTCTCACATCATTGTTTCTCTCTGCCTTTCCCTCTCTCTCCCACTCTCCCTAAAAAAAAAAAAAAAAAAAATCAATGGAAAAATATCCTCAGGTGAGGATTAACAACAACAACAAAAATGTCTTTAGCCTTCACTTCCATTCATCTGAATTAGTGTGATATTACTGTATTTCACAATTATTAGCATTTGCAAGTAGAAATGACACTTAGTTATCTAAACAAAAACAAAATTTATCGTATTAGTATCTTAATCCTATGTGCTTTTAATCTCTTCGGAAATTGTCATTTTTGGTTGTTTCTATTTTTCTTATAAACCAAATCTGAGAAGGAAAAAAAAACTCATAATATCAACTGATGAGGCTCAAATTTGGAAATGAACTACTGTTTCACAAATGATGTTGAAGGAAGAAGGTAGGTGAGGTTTTCATACTCATGGAAGATACCAACTCTTCCTCTCTGCCTGGGCACTCACCTTTATATGATGCCCATTGTAGACAAATAATCTTAGCTAATAGAGAGAAAGAAACTGGGGATGAAGAAAGAGGTTCAAAAGAAAGCTATCGACCAATGGAAAACATTACTCTAAATTCTAATGGTTTCATTATATTCATTAATTTAAACATCCTAAATCACATATTTAGTCAAATTGATGATGAGATTACATCATTAGCACTAATTTGACTTGTTGAATCAACAGGGTTATGATGGCTTTACCAGGAGAAGAGAACAAGATTCTACCTCATGAAATAGAGAATGTCATTTCAGCTTCTTCAGAACAGAGGACCACCTACTACCAGATGTTCTCTTTCCAAGAAATGACATGCTTCTTACATTTTGGTTTGATTTATGAAGAGCCTTCTGGGAATAATTTGTGACTATAAGCAAACTAGAAATTAATCCCCTCCAAGATTGTAGAATCATTCATTTAAGATGATAAATCATGTACCTCATGGTCATTCCCAAGAATTCCCGTTCTTTATACTGATTTCTGTAGCATCCTATGAGATTGATTTGCTTTTAAGTTATTTTCCCTTAAAAAATGTGGTAAGGTATGCATGAATAGTCTTCAGACTAAGATATTCCAAGGCATCCACAGTTGATCTATTCCCACCTTTATATGGTTCTTTCAGCTGTCTTTCCTGCTGTCTAAACAGCAGGTAAGACAATAAAATAGGGTGGATACTGATGTAATTATGAAAAGAATGTCATTTCTTTCTGCCTTACCTTTAGCAAAGCAATTAAAACTGGCATAAACTAACAGGAAAAAGCAGTCTGAATGGTATTCTCCAATAAGAAACTGGAAAGAAAGGTATATTCTGGGTGTATTATAGGTTCTCTTGATCATTCATTCATTTGCATCTTTTTCTGAGTGACCACAAGGCATCATTTGTTAGGTACTGGAATGCTAATATAAGTAAACAATCATTCCCAACTTTTTCTTTTCACTTCCTACCAAGAGTTACCAAGGCAAAGAATTCCCAAGGATTCTAGGTGGCATAGAAGGCATCAGAAGGCATTCCTGGTGGTGGTGGGAAAGGATCACAAGTGGATATCTGAAGGAGTGGACATTCTGGAAAGAGCATGAATGGGATTTCAGATGAGAGAGATGAGGGCTTGAATCGGGGTTCTGTCATATATTGGTGTTGTGACCCAGGGCAAATTCCTTCTGTGAGTCTCAGTCTCCTCAATTATAAAATAGGTTATTGTGAGGATCAAATAAGAAAACTATACAAAACAGCAAAGGTTACAGTCCCTGGCGCATGGTAAACACTTAACAAATGCAAGTGCCTTCTCTGCTTCCTCACTGTTCTATGGTAGGCAAAGGCGGGGGGTGGGGGGGCGCGTAGGGGGGAGTCCATGTTTTAGGGATGATGTTGATGGGTCTTCAGAGGCAGTGGTCCAAATTTTTGAAAAGCATCAGGAAAGGAGGAGAGGAAGAGAGAAGAAGAAGTAGAACGAAGACATAAACAGCATAAACAGGTGGTACAGCATGGTCGTGATGGCTGGGAGGGTAAGTAAATAACTGGATGGCTATTTATTAACTCATGGGTGTCCAGACCACCCCAAATGCCCTACTCTGTTGGAAATGTATACAAGGTTACTAGAAGACACAGTTCCATTTTTTTCCCAACATTTTATTATGAGAACTTCAAATATACAGTAAAGTATAAAGAACTGTACAATTAACATCAATTTAGCCATTACTTAGGTTCTATAATTAGTTCTACTTTGGGGATAGAGACCTGAAAATACACAGCAGATTTTAGTTCTTTTGCATTTGAAAAGGGGGCATATAAGGGGGAAGCTCTAGAATGTTCCCATGTGGTTAAGTATTTGGCTTCTGCTCTCCCAGCAATGCGGTTGAATGAAATGAAATCTTTGCTTCAGAGATTCTTGAATGAACAAAAGGAAGCACCTACAATCTGCAGACAGAATTTAAACATGGAACCACCTATCAGCACAATGACAAAGCTCATGTTGGGCTATAGTAGCCATTCATCCTTCTACCTGACCTCCCCTAAGTAAACACAAACATGCTGTGGCTTCTGCCGGCTTATATTGTACTAGCAGGGCATAAAGTGTCAAAAAAGAACCGCCAGAAAAATGTTAAGGATTTCTACACCTAGAAATGAAAATATAGGATTTACACATTTCATACTTTATTTCAGCTGAAACAAATACAAATAATACAGGAATAATTCTAACTGCACATGATCTGGGCAACTCAAATAGGAAATCAGTTGTGTGTTTGGTTAATAGATATGGAAAAGATAGCATTTCACTTCCTTAATGATCTAAGTGTGTTGAGGGCAATTTCAATTGGCAGTCCCATTTAAAAATTTATACTATTATATGAAGATAAGTATGAATAATATAATACATTATTAGAAACACAGATGATAATTACTTTTCATTATAGTTATTCAAATAAATAACATGAAGATATGGAAAGAAAACATTTATTTCAAATACTACTGCTATTATTAAACATGAAAGTATTCCAAAACATCAAAAGTCAGATTAAATATAAGGGGATATTAAACTGAGCTTTCAATTCTTTAAAATATAATCTTGAGACGACATACTGCTTTAAAGTGGGTTTTCAGTGCCAAATTCTAAATTACTGCATACAGAAACTTTTAAATGGAAATAATGAATTTTTTTGGAGATGGGAACTAACTCCTATGTTTTTAAATTTAAAGAAAGCTAAGTCATTACTAAAATTTTCCCAATTTTAATGAAATAATTACAGAATTTTTAAAATCAACTATAGAAATCTTAGAGATTGAGCTCTTTTAAAAAATACATAATTTTTAATCACTACAACTGTTCTGCTTTCACAGGTGTGCTTTTGTCCATTTCTGTAGAGGTGACACTTCATTCTCTTAAAGCAGACAGACCTACATCTAAAATCAGTTGGTCTGGTTGCCAGACATGCTATAGCCCATACAACAAGTAAGAAGAAAAGGCCGGATCTCACAGCATTTACAATCAATTTACCTACCTTTCATATTTTATCTTAAGAATTTTTATATCTACAAAAGCAATTTAATGAAGTGTAAAATAGATAAGTAGTAACTGAAAGTTATAAATTCACCAACTATTTTTCTTGATAATTCATAATTTTCTGCTGAAATTTTAAAAGTATTTTAGGTCAGCATCCTCCCCATCCCCGATTATCGTGAGAAAGGCTTCAAGTGAAATTTTACCATAAAAAGATTGCATTCCAGCCCTAACCGGTTTGGCTCAGTGGATAGAGCGTTGGCCTGTGGACTGAAGGGTCCCAGGTTCGATTCCGGTCAAGGGCATGTACCTTGGTTGCGGGCACATCCACAGTAGGGGGTGTGCAGGAGGCAGCTGATCAATGTTTCTCTCTCATCGATGTTTCTAACTCTCTATCCCTCTCCCTTCCTCTCTGTAAAAAAATCAATAAAATATATATTTTTAAAAAGATTGCATTCCAGATTGCCTGCATCTTTTAAAATATTTTTAATTATAGGGAAATACACAGTTGAGTTGCATTGTTATGTGACCAATCTGTAGAACTCTTCATCTTGCAAAACAGAAACTCTCTACCCATTAAATACTAACTCCCATCCCTCTCTCCCCCAGCTCATGGCAAACACCATTCCACTTTCTGTCTCTGTGAATTTGACTATTCTAGTTACCTCATAACAATGGAATCATACAGTATTTGTCTTTTTGTGACTGGCTTATTTCACTTAGCATAATGTCCTCAAGGTTCATCCATGTTGCAGTAGCATATCAAAATTTCCTTCCTTTCTTAAGTTGAATAATATTCTGTAATAGTGATTTTCAACCTTTTTCATCTCATGGCACACAAACTAATTACTAAAATTCTGCAGCACAGCAGTATATATGTATATTTTGCCAATCTGACAAAAAAATAGGTATAATTTTGATTCATTCGCATCAGGCAGCTATTGTTGTGTTGGCTTGTTGTCATTTTTTTATTTGACAATCTAAGGGAAAAGAGGTAAGTGCTCCTGACTAGTCAGGTATTGCACGTTTTACAGCACACCGTTTGAAAATGGGTGTTCTATATCACATTTTGTTTATTCAAGTTGTCTGATTTTCTTTTTATATTATTCTCGGGAATCCTGATGAAATATTTTCTTTGAAAGAAAGCAATAGTGCTCTGACCTACTGGCCCAACACAAGTCAAAAGGAGACGGGTTCGACCAGTTCAGCTTTCCCTGACACCAGCCAGGCTTTCTTTCAAAGAACAATATTTAGAAGTGGGTTTTCAGTGCCAAATTCTAAATTACTGCATACAGAAACTTTTAAATGGAAATAATGAATTTTCTTGGAGATGGGAACAATATTTAGAAGGAATATTTGTTAGAGTTGTTTCTACATCTTGATTTAAGAAAGCTCCGTGGCTTTATGTCTTAGGAACATTCCACGGTAACACCAATTTGCCTGGTACTTTAAAATTCTACATTAATCAGATTCTAGTTTTATGCTGAATATTTATTTGAATTTCTTAAAATACTCCTTTAGACTAGAGTGATCCTTTCTTCAGTTGTTCAGATGTTAAGGTGGAAAGGAGCTGAATAAGAGGGAAGACTAAGCAAAGGGCTGTGATTATTACTTTTTAATCGTTTAAAACAGATTTTAAAGGTCTCTCTGTACCACCTTTCCAGTCCGAAATTAACACAGCCCTTAAAAGATAATTAGACCGAGGCAAAATCAGCAAAGAGGAGGGGAAGGTAGCCCATCAGCAGAAAAGAGCTGTGTCACCAGCTCTATGATCTGGAGCAAACCACTTCCCCTCTGAGTCTTTCTTTTTTTTCTTAATCAGTGAAATAGGACTAATATGCTACCTTATTCCCCTCAGGGTTCTTCCTCAGTCCCCGGTGAGGATAAAGAGCCATTATTCTTCTCATAATGGCATTTCATAATCTTACCATGGTTCCTACTGCCCCTTGCCTCCAGCTACTATTCCAGGCTGAATAGTCTCAATATTTCCCCTTCCTTTTATCATCATCAAGTCATTTTCCTCCAGATGAGCTGTGGAACTTCTACTTAAAAGCAACCAATCAATTCATCAAAGACCAAGACTGGATTCTAAAGGCACTTCAATAATTTTTATATTGGCTTATACATCATAGGGTCACTTCTGTGTATTTTTTTTTAAATTGTTAAAAACTAATAGTTTTCCATTGATAATCCATGGGACTAGATATCTAAATCCTTTCCCCAAAGAAATAAGGTTGAAATTCAGTTTTCAACTTAGGGCTTCTTTGACAGTTATTTTTTTTTTTAAGAAAAGATAATTTATTAAAATGAGAGAGCATTTACACACTCACAGGTGTAAATGTGCCATGCTTCTAAGAGGTAACTTAATACACTGGGCTATGGATCCAAAACACCTATAAAGTTAGAATTCTGTGTAACTTCAGCTAAATTACTTGGGTTTTCTGTGACTCAACTTCCTCATCTATAAATCAGGAATATCACTAAGGGTTACAATGAGTTATTACACAGTTTAAAAACAACAACAACAATCTGAAGCATCTAGCTCAGCCCTAGAATGAAGAATCTGCTTAGTAAATATAAGCATTCTCTCCTGTATTTCACATTTATCTGTAGATATTCCAAAAAGCATTCTGTGTGTCAGTGAGCTTTACACCTTTATACTGACAGGACAAAGAAAGACGTAAGAAAGGTAAAAGAAGAATGATTTATCTGAACTAGAGCACTGGGTTACGAATCGATCTTTCACAAGCATCTGACTTTACAATATTCATGAGTTCCGCTACAAGGTTGATCATTTAAATTAGAATTAAACCCAGGTTAGCAGGTTAGTATGTTTTATTAAGGAGGCTAAAGAACACTAAGCCATTTGCAGTGTAAAGAATCACACTTAAACAAGAAGCAGAATAAGAGTGACTTCCAAGCTATTTGGCAAATGAGAAAAAGAAGGTAGAGAAAAGTATGTGTTCATTACCATTTACCTAACAAAAGGTGGGGGTATATTTATGTAGTTGTTTACATATTTATAAGAATGGAAAGATATACGAAAAACTAATAAAACTGGTCACTAAAAGGGAGGGAGAAACAAGCTGGAGAAGGCGCAGAGAGACAAACTTGGTAGATTTGATTGTGGAACCATATAAATGTTTTACACAATTATAAGACAAAATTAAATTTTAGAAAGGCAATCCATAAAAGTAAATATAAAGAAAACCTAAATGATTACTGAGATGGTAGCTTAACCACACAAAAAATTAATTACTTCAAATGACTTTAAAATAAGGTAATTTGATTGTTCAGCTCTAGTTAGATAAACTCTAGAGACAAAAATTGCTACCAAAATATAAAATTATTTTTCAATAAGTACATTACTAGTAATGCTACTGATAGAGTTATTCTGAAACTCTTATAGTATGTAGTAGCATAAACCAAGTAAATAATTAACTTAATATCATTATAAACCAGAATTTTCAACAAGGAAAAGGAAAAACAAAATTTTAAAAATAAGTTGTGGAGTCTAACTGGAATTTGAAGTATCAGTATAAACTTATCTTTTTTCATGAAAGGAAGAAAGACTACCGTGCTAGCTCTTTTCAGTAAAAATGGCTATAAAACAACAAAGAAACCAGTATCAATCAACACCCTGAGAACCCAGATAATGGTTTCTAAATACCATTTCCTATCAAAAGGAACAAGCCCCTTAGAGAAATGGCTGACTCCAAATATAAGGTAAGACATGTATAACAAGAGCCTGGAATATCTTGTTAAGTGTACCAGAAGTCAAAGAAGCTATTAAAGACTCCTGGAATTGTATCAGAAGACTCAAAAGGCAACTCAAAATGGTTCTCACTGGTCATAACAAGATAATTAGAGCATAAAAAAGAATAGCACTCGGCTGATATGGATCAGCGGTTGAGCTTTGCCTCTAGAACCAAGAGTTTGCAGGTTCAATTCCTGGTTAGGGAACATGCCAGGGTTTCAGGCTCGATCCCCTAGGGAGCATGCAGGAGGCAGCTGATGGATGATGTTACTCTCTCAGCAATGTTTCTCTCTATACTTCTCCTTCCCCTCTCTCTAAAAATCAGGGGTGGTGGGAAGAGATCAACCAAAGAACTTGTATGCATATAGGCATAACCCATGGACACAGACAACAGAGTGGTGAAGGTGGAGAGGGAGGTGGACAGGAGAAGGCTAGAAGGGGTCAATGGGGGGAAAAGGGGGACATATGTAATACTTTAAACAATAAAGATTTTAAAAACACATATATTTTTTAAAAAGCAACTGTAATGTATAAATATATATATATATTTAAAAATCCATGGCTATCCCAGACCTGGAAAAATTTATGGGGGTGGAAAGAACAGGGCTCTTCAGATCACCCTGGAATCAAATCCAATTCAAGAACTGTTTAATCCCCCTGAGCCTCTATGAAGTGGGGATAACCTCTCACCCCTCACAATGTTGCTATGAGCATCACATGAGATAAAATGTGAAATACCTAGCTCAGAGCAAGCACTCAGGAAACTGACACTTGAGTAGTTACTTATTCATTCATTAATTCACCAACTATCTGAGTACATACTGTGGATCAGACTCTAGGTTAGGTGCTAGAGATATAAAGACTCGGAAAACATGGCACCTGCCTTGAAGGAAAACAGGAAAGTAAATCCATGATTATAGTGGTAATGTATTCAAAGTTCTGGAAGGATAAAATATTTGGATCTAAAATTCTATATCCAGGAACATTATCAATTAGGAAGGTGAAATAGAGGCATTTTTTAGTTTACTAACCATATAATATATGTGCAAAAAAAAAGAAAAAAATAACACACCACTAAGAAAATTAGTTCCCTCAAAAAAATCTACACAAAAATGGCTGAGATATTTAGAAGATATTCTCCTTTGGGCAGCAAAGCTTGAATGACATAGGAATACATTTTCTTCTCTGTGGGCCCAAATATGCAGCCTTTCTTCACTAGAGAATTGTATTTATACAATCATAATAATATACATGCTATATACCTCCTGCCATCTCTTGGAATCAACTTCTCAAGAAAGCACAAAAATATAGATACAAAAAAGTAGTAAGTAGTATAAATAACCTAATTTAGTTAACGAAAGTGAGAAGGGGACAGAGAGCAAAGGAAGGTACTATATGTGCTTAATTTTTAATCTTATATAGAAGCAATTAAGATATATTGGTCAAAGTTGGTAAGACTTTTTAGTTAAAGGTAGATTCACCACCAGAAGAAAATGATAAAGTAGCCGCCACAGGGAAGGAGAACTGGGAATGAGGAGCAAAGATTCCCCTATACCTGTTCATTTTATATTCTCTTGTACTATGCAAACTTTTATAAAATTTTGCATTTATCACTTCAATGGTTTAAAAAGTGTCATGGGAAACACTTTCTCTGCTAAAATATATGTAACGCCACAAGATCTACACTGAATTTGCTAACTCTGCTCAAATTCAAGAAAGATTCTGAGGTTACTAGACTAGATAACTTCTACAGTATTTTCCAGACTAAAGATCTAGCCTAAGATGAATATGCAAATTGTAGGAGGATCATTTGGTTAATATAAAGATACAGATGTAATAAAATCTGTTCCTAAGCTATAGAACATGAAGCAAACAAGAACGAAACAATAGGAAATTTCCCCAGAAAAAGGCAGCTGAGAACCAAGAACAGAAGCATTAAAGTTAAATGGAGCCAGGAGGAAGAAGGGAAAAACAAGAGATGGTAAACAGAGCTTCTGAGTGCACTCCTTACTGCTGAGAGGGAGTGAGCTACCACAGGACAAGAGGGCTGGTGCCCATGCTGCAGAAATGCATTCTTAGACAGCAGGGTGGTGGTGGGTCTGAAGGGGAAAGGCAACCACTCTAAGTCACAGAAGCAGTTAAGCAATTAATGTGTAAATCAGGAACCAACACACAAAGGACAAAAAGGGCTGAGTTCAAGTTTCTTCTGCCACAGGCTAGTGATTTCTAACCATTTCTTGAAGTCGTGTATACAGATGGTAGGTGGGAATTAAAAGGCTGTACCCATTGAAAGGGTGAATAATCTTTTTCTTACTTAGTGTGCTGACTTTATTATTTAGTGTAGCTTTATTTTATTTTTATTTTTTTGTTAATCCTCACCCGAGTATATTTTTTCATTGATTTATAGAGAGAGGGAAAGAGAGAGGGAGACAGAGAGAAACACCGATGTGAGAGAGACCCATCAATTGGTTGCCTCCTGCATGCGCCCCAACCAGGGCTGGGATCGAGCCTGCAACTGAGTATATGCCCTTGACCAGAACTGAACCCCAGACCCTTCAGTCCAGAGGCTGACACTCTATCCACTGAGCAAAACCGGCTAGGGTTAGTGTAGTTTTAAATGCTTTTATTAGAAAAGAAGAAATGTAGTAAAATCAATGAGTTAAGTTCCCACTTTTAAAAACTAGACAAAGAATAACAAATCCAAAATAAGCGAAGAAATAACAAGAGTATAAATAAATGAAAAATAAGACAGAAAAACAATAGGAAAAAAGCCCAATAAAGTTAATTTTGGTTCTTTGAAAGAATTAATAATCACCTAGCTAGGAAAAAAGAAAAGAGACACAAATTACCAATATCAGGAGTTTTTAAAGGAACATAATTAGAGATCCTACAGATATTAAAATTATAAGGGAATATCCTAAGCTAATAATTTTATGCTAATGAATTTACCAACCTAAACGAAATAGAATATTACTTGAAAAACACAGATTCCTAAAAGTGAAACAAACAAAAAAAAAACAGAAAATCTAAATAGCCCATATCAATGAAAGAAATTGAATTCATAATAAAAAACCATTCCACAGAGAAACTCTATGTCCAGATATCTCCACCAGTAAACTCAACCAAAAACTTAAGAACTTACTAGTAACTAGTTTTATGAGGTTAGTTCCTGATACAAAAACTTGACAAAAATATAAAAGAAAAGGAAATTACAATCTAATATTTCTCATAAAGAAAGATAAAAATCCTATGTAATAAAAGGATAATATGCAAATCAAACAGCAGGACAACTGGTTACTATGACATGCACTGACCACCAGGGGGCAGATGCTCAATGCAGGAGCTGCCCCCTGGTGGTCAGTGCACTCCCACAGGGAGAGCGCTGCTCAGCCAGAAGTGGGGCTTGCGGCTGGCGAGTGCAGTGGCGGTGGTGGGAGCCTCTCCCACCTCCATGGAAACGCTAAGGATGTCTGACTGCAGCTAAGCCATCAGTGGACATCCCCTGAGGGCTCCTAGACTGCTAAAGGGCACGGCTGGGCTGAGGGTCCCTCCCCCCCCCCCCCCGCCTACCCCAGCACACGAATGTTGTGCACCGGGCCTCTAGTACTTAATAAAATATGAGCAAATCAAATCCAACAACATGTAAAAAGGATAATACATCATGACCAAGTGGATTTCTCCCAGGAATGCAAATTAATTTAAAAACATCAATGTAATTCAAAATACTGACAAAATAAAGTATAAAAACTATATGATAATTTTAAAAGATACAAAAAGAGCATCTGAAAATATTCGACATCCATTCATAATACAAACTCTTAGCAAACCAGAAATAGAAGGGAACTTCCTCAGTCTGAAAAAGGACTTGTATGGACAACCTAAAAATCATACTTCATGGGGAAACACTGAACTTCCCCTGATACTAGAAATAAGGCAGGGATATCCACTCTCCCACTTCTACTTAACTATGTACCAGAGGTGCTAGTCAGGAAAAAAGCAGAAAAAAGAAGCGAGACACAAATATTGAAAAAATAAAGCTTGTTACTAGCACATTAACATGATTGTGTATATAAAACCCTGTAGAATATTAAAAAAAACTATCAGAAGAAGTAAATTTTAAAAGGTTGCAGGGTATAAGGGTAACATACAACAATTAATTATATTCTATACAGAGGCAGCAAAAAACTTGAAAATGAGTGACTTGTTTTAAGAAACTTTCATTTATAATAACATCAATAACATAAAATATTTAGGAAGAATATTAACGTAAGACCTCTACAGCAAAACCTAAAAACAGGCCTAATGAAGAAACAGACAAGATGCTTCTAAAATTTATTTGGAATACAAAGGATCTAGAATAGACAAAATAATTTGAAAAAGAAAAACAATGTTGGAGGGTTTATGCTACCTAGTTTTAAGTCTTACTATAAAGTCACAGAAATAAGAAAGTGTGGTACTGGCATAAGAATAGACATAAAAATGAATGAAACAGAGGAGTACAAAAATAGACCTAAATACTTAGTCAATTTATTTTAGACAAAAGTGCCAAGTTCATCTTAATAAGAAAAGAAAAATCTTTTGAACAAATGTTGCTGAAACAACTGGATACTCATATGTAGAAAATTAACACTGACTCCAATATCACTGCATACACAAAATTAATTTGACATGGATCATGAGTTAAATATTAAAACTATAAACCTTCTAGGAAAAAAAAACATATAAGAAAATCATTGCAAACTTGGGGAATGCAGAGATATTTTGGACAGGGATAAAACCCACTAATCATAAAAAATATTTTAAACCAGACTTCATCAAAATGATAAATATTTGCTCATCAAAAGACACTGTTAATAAAATGAACTCAAAACTCAAACAAATATATTTGCAATACATATATCTGACAAAGGAGGTATATCCAGATTACATAAAAGAACTCTTACAATAAAAAACAGTAAAAAGACAAACAACCCAATTAGAAAATGGGCGGGACACTGAAAAATCCACCTCAGAAAGAAGATATCTAAATGGCCAACAAGTACACAAAAAGGTGATGAACATCATTAGTCACCAGAGAAATGTAAATGAAAACCATCTTATATCCTCTAGAATGGCTAGAATAAGAAAAAACACTGCCGTAACCGGGTTTGGCTCAGTGGATAGAGCGTTGGCCTGCGGACTGAAAGGTCCCGGGTTCGATTCCGGGTCAAAGGCATGTACCTTGGTTGCGGGCACATGCCCAGTGGGGAGTGTGCAGGAGGCAGCTGGTCGATGTTTTCTCTCTCATCGATGTTTCTAACTTTCTATCTCTCTCCCTTCCTCTCTAAAAAGAATCAATAAAATGTATTTAAAAAAAAAAAAAAAGAAAAAAGAAAAAACACTAACAGCACTAATGTTGGCAAGGATATGGAGCAACTGGAACTTTCATACAATACTGGTGGGGAGTATAAAATGGTACATCCAGTTTGGAGAATTGTTTGGTTGTTCCTATAAAGTTTAACATACATCTAACCTAAGTACCAACAATCCTAGTCTTAGGTATTTACTCAAAAGAAGTGACAACATATGCCACAATTTTTTTTTACTGAAATGACCACAGCAGCCTTATTTATAATAGTCCCAAACTGGAAACAACCCAACTTTCTACCAACAGGAGAACAGGTAAATGTGTATTCATACAGTGGAATACTACTGAACAATAAAAAATAATGAACTACTGATACACATTTTATCAGGGATGAATTTCAAAAACATGTTAAGCAAATGAAGCCAAACACAATACCATATGATTCCATTTTTTTTTTACAAATTCCAAGAATAATAAAAATTAATCTATAGCAACAATTTTCAACCAGTGTGCCACAAGAATTTTTAAAACATGCAATGCCAGACTATTTAGTCAGGAATACTGACCTCTTTTCCCTTAGATTGTCAAATAAAAAAATGACAACAGTCAATACAACAATAGCTGTCCAGTGTGAATGAATAAAAATTATACCTATTTTTTGGTCAAATCAGCAAAAAAAAAAAAATACACTTTTTGGTGTGCTGCGTAATTTTAGTAATTAGTTTATATGTGCCATGAGACAAAAAAAGGTTGAAAATCACTGATCTATAGTGATGGAAATTAGAAGTGGTTGCTTAGGGCTGCTTAAAAGGGGGTACAAGGAAACTTTGGGGGGAGATAAAAATGTTCTATATCCTATTTAGGGTGGTGGTTACATGGATGTATATAACTGTTAAAACTCTATGCACTAAACATTTTAAATCTGTACATTTTATTTTATGTTAATCATACCTCTCTAAAAAGCCATTTACAAAGTATGGAGAGCAATACAAAATATTAATTGTGATTGCCTCTGGGTAGTGGGATTCTAGCTAATTTTTTCTTTTGCTAATCACACTTTTATGAATTTTACAATCCTATATAATAAAAGGCTAATATGCAAATTGACCAAACAGTGGAACAACCGGTTGTTATGACATGCACTGACCACCAAGGGGCAGATGCTCAATGCTGGAGCTGCCCCCTGGTGGTCAGTGTGCTCCAACAGGGAGAGCGCAGCTCAGCCAGAAGCCCTGAGCCAGGCTCATGGCTGGTGAGTGCAGTGGCGGTAGCAGGAGCCTTTCCCACCTCCATGGCAGTGCTAAGGATGTCTGACTGCCCCACGGGGAGTGGGCCTAAGCTGTCAGCTGGGCTCCCAGACTGTGAGAGGGAGAGGGCAGGGCTGAGGGACTTCCCTCCTCCCCGAGTGCACGAATTTCGTGCACCAGGCCTCTAGTTTTCTATCATGAACTTCTCCCACCCCCTTTTTCTATACCTATGTTTTGTAGTTTCACAAAGATGCCAAAATATTACCAGTATTTAACTTCTGAAAGTAGGATTATGAAAAGCATTAAAGGAAGTATTTGTCAAGTTCTCGTTTTATAGTCTGCATGTGGTGCAGATGCCTATGTAGGATCTGAAGGGAATTCAGGAGCTCAGGCAGAGGAACATGGCATACTGAGAAGAGGAAGGGATCAGACACAACAGAGTTCAACTCTGTACCTGGCTCTCTCACTGAAACTGGTGGGCAAGTCAAGGAGCCTATTTCCTCAATCTCTAAAATAGGAATAAGATGTATCCTGTCTGCCTCAAAAGGGTTTTCTGTGAGTGAACCAGCTGTGGTCGATAAAGCACAGAAAGAATTAAGGTAGTAGTAACTTCTGATATTATGGGAAAAGTTTTTTTAAAAAGTCCTTTCTCAAAAGTCAGATTTATTACTTACAGTCCTGTAGGAAGCAAGAAAAAAGATATTGCTAGAATAACTGTGCTTCTAAATCAATAGCCAATGATTCTTACCTATTGGTGCGGTAATAGTGATTCTGCAGAGCACAGGATATACACTGATTTAACCGCTTTCTCTCAATCTCCTTCCAACTATCTTCTGGCCACTTTCTCTTGATCTGCTTCTCCTCGTGTTTTTTCCCCACATATTCAGCATAGGTCTGAATACGGTAGCTTTCTGCGTATTTGCTGGTATTGACAGCTACAAGAAAAAGAAAAAAATCATTATGAAAGAGCCTGACCTAGCCCCGAGGTGTCACTGAGGTAGTCAAAGGAGCCCTGGATTCAGGTCTGAGCTCAGACACCAGCTCTGACACTGAGAAGCCAGGTGGCCTTGGGAACATTCCTTGGGCTCGCCAAGTCTGAGTTTCCTCATCTGGAGAAAAGAGAGTCATTACTCCACAGCCTCACCCACAGTGTGAAAGTGCTCTGTAAACGTAAAGAACTGTCATGCTGTAAGTAAAAGATTAATTTTCAAAATATTTGCAGGTAAAATTGCTGCTTAAAAATTATTCATTTCCAGAGTAAGAAAATGAAAACAACAACAAAACAAAACTACTAAGGGAAAACTGTAAACCCTCATTTATTTTGTTAAAAATAAAAATGGCAATAAAAGCAATCTTCACTGTCAAATATTGAAGTTCAACCATATGTGTGTGTCCGGTGTTTTGCATACATGATGTCTAATCTTCACAATACACTTACAAGGGAGGAACTGCTTTTGCTGATGAGAAAGCAGGGGCACAGAAGTCAGGTGATTTACTGCAGACCTCACCACGAGTGAGTGGCAGCGATGGGATGCAAAACCAGGTTACTTTGACCCTAAAGCCAGGGGCCTTTTTGCTGCTCTGCACCTCACTTCGGACTCTGCAAATACAAGAGATCCCCACAATGCCTAAGACATGCCTCTTCTCCTTCTGCTTTTAAAGACTGCTAATTCTCTGTAATGTGCCTCTGGCTGGCAGGAATACTTGAAAGCTGGATGGAGCTTATTCCCTCCTTGGTGTTAATGCTTAACTAAGGCCAGGTCAGCTTTGTTGCAATCCTTTGCTGTGTCCTTCTCAGAGGCCGGTGGGATGGAAAATGCTGGTGGAGTGGGAGTGAGGACCCATGGAAGGCCTATGGGTGGATAGGCACCCACTTGCTGATTCTGGTTCATGCATTTTGAGCATATACTCTCCTAGCCCACTCTCACTGCCAACAGTTATTTCCCACACTGGCAGTGAGACAATAAGTGCCTGGCCTTGCTGACTTGGTATCTGGGCAGCTGAAAAAGCACCTACTGTTTGACAGAGAATCCATATACCCAGTTCTAGCAAAGTTCTTGGTACAGAGTACTTCTCAATAAATATTACGTGAATGAGTGCAGGCAGAATGCAGCAACTGGTGATAAGCATGCAGTATTTGAGAACATCAGAACTGGACAAAGGACTCAATTATATTAGGGACCTGAAATCAGAGGGAAAGACAACTGTGTGAGAGGAGGATGTTCCACATATCCTACACTTGACACTTAATCTTCATTCCAAGTGGGCCAGATTTGCCTAAAACTTCTCAGCACAATAGTGGATTACAGAATGTCATGCCCTTAATGTTTAGCTACTTAAAGAGCAAAATAAAACTACAGAAAAGAAAAAAAAACAATTCTGTAAGAAACACAAATTTTACTAAGAAGTTTGCTGTAATTTTCAAACATTCACTCTAGAGTTAAAGAGAAATAAAAAGAAAAAGGAACCATGAGGGTATTAAGGAACTTTCATAGTATACAGTCTCCTAAAGAAGTAGAGTAGTTACTGAAATGTGAGCTCAAAATAGTGTGCTCTGACTCAGTCACAAGGAGATAAACAGGCATCAAATTCTGGAGACATGCTATTGACCAAAGTCACTCATATCAATCAGAGAACCACAGAAATAGGATCCTTTCTTGAAAACCTAATTCCTCGTGACAGTTACTTTTTTCCTACTTTCAGTGGCCACATTTCTGACTTTTCCCCTCATTTATCTAACCACCCAATCATTTCCATATAAACAAACACCATCCATCTATGCTTCCATCCAGTAATTGCTCACTGTCTGTCCAGGGACTATGCTAGGTATTTGATAAAAAAGACACAATCTCCATCCCCTTAAACTCACCCTGTCACATGCAAGCTTTATGTAGAGTTGATTTCCCTATATACCTGAGACTACCTACTAAAACAGGTTAACCTACCAAAATGATACATAGAGAACCCATAGAGTCTACCATCATTATTCTGTACTGACTGTTGGTAAATGAACACTTCCTGGATTTTCCTCTTTAAGTTTCATTCCTATATCCAGCATATTCATTTTGCAAATGTCCCCAAAAGGAATGACATCTGCAATAATCCCTCTCTCGAAATTAACTTGGACTACACCAAGTAAAAGAGTAGGCCTGAGTCAGTATTCCCCATGAAAGCAAAGGTGATGACTGGATCACATAGGAGCCAAAATGACCTGTTTAATAGTGTCCAATTGTTTCCAATAATTTCACTCTCAGTGCCATGGACAAATGTTACAAACAACCCTCTAACCTCGGAAGGGGAATTTATTTGAGCACATTTGGAATTAGGATTGCTTAAAAGGGAAAACAAATAACAATCCACTTTTCACTCCTGGCCTTCACATGGCAATAATTTACCAGCATTCCTTCAAGTCCCAGCAGCTTTGCAGCTCTCGGCCTTTAATCTGGAAGCTAAGTTCTGGCTCAAAGCCACCCTTCTAATGGATGAATCAGCAAAATGAATTGGCTGTCAGCTGTGTCCTCCAGTGATTCCAGCTTGCCTGTCAGAAGCAGCGTGTAGTCAGCTGCTTGGCAACACTAACCTTTTCCAAATTTGTCAGAGAAATGATTCAAGGCCATCTTTTGGTCGTGCCACTTGGTTAAACGCACTGGGGAACTAACGCTGAGAGTCCTCCCTGTTTCCTTATAGGTGAGTGAGAGCAGTTCCTCCCACATAATAGTCTCATCCACTCACAGCTTCATTGTACTAAGTCCACTGTCTCTTGACACTCTGCACACATTTTAGCATTTAATCTTCACAATAACCCCACAAGGAAGGGATGTTCTAGTCATCACACAGATACTGAGACAGAGCATCAGGGAAGCTAAGCAGCTTGCCTAAGATCTTGTAGAAGAGCAATAAAGCTGGTTTGGAACCAAGACGGGTCTTTTTTTTTTTTTAATGTAATATTGCCACAGGTCTGCCATATATTTGTGTGCATTTATGTATTTATTTAGATGAACAATTATTTTGTAAAATGATTCTTTTAGAAGTTTTAAAGATTTAAAATGTTTAGATTTTTTCTTTCTAAAAATTAAGAACTTTCCATTACTGTCAAGCTAAGTCTAAGTTGATAGATACATTATGTTTAAGGACAAGAAGACTTAACACCAGATGTAGATTCCTTCCTAAGTTGATCTATAGATTTAATGTAACTGCAGTAAAAAAAAAAAAAAAAAAAAAAAAAAAGAACATTGGAAAAAAATTAAATGAAATGAGAAACAAATCTGAACAGAAAACAGGGCAGTGGTAGCCAACAGCAGGAGGAGGTCAACTACCAAGGAGATGAGGGAATTTCGGGGTGATGGAACTGCCCTAATATGTTGAGTGTGGTGGTGATTACACTTGTTGAAATGCAGAATTGTTCAACAAAGAGGGTACTTTTATTGTATATAAGTTATACCTCAATTATTCTGTGGAATTAGAATGATTGATTCCAAAATTTAAATGAAGAACAGGCCAACAATAACCCAGACATTTCTGAAGAAGAAAAGAAAGGGGGACTTGCCTGGGTAGCCAAATAAGCTTCTTGTAAAGCTACAGTAATTAGGCAGTGTAGTTCAAAGACAAACAAAGTGACCAATGGCATAGAGGAGCCTAGAAACAGACTTATGCATCTGTCAAAGTTTGCTTTTGGACAGAGACAGCATGACAGAGAGTGTGGAAAAGGAAAATTGGAAAAATTGTTTATCCATAGGAAAAAAATGAAATTGAATTCTTACTCACACTATGCCAAAAAATCAACTCCAGATGGACGAAATACTTAAATGTTAAAAGCAAACTTGAAAAGAAAATGTAAGTAAATATCTTTCTGAGCTTGAAGTAGGAAAGAATTTATGGAGATACAAGGTGTTAAGCATAAGAAAGATAATAAATTTGGCTACATTAATAGGAAAACTTTTGTGCATTAGAAGACACTTTAAAGAGAGTGAAGACAATCTACAAAATGGAAGAAGATATTTGTAACATATGCAACTGATGGAGTTGAGCACCAGCATACATAAAGACACCTACACATCAGTAAGAAAGCGCCCAACAGAAAAATGGGCAAAAGACATGAAAAGCATGCATAGCCATTTCACAGAAAAGGAAGCATATGACAATAATTATATCAAGAAATGTTCAACCTCGGGAAACAAGATAACATGTTGTAGATTTGTAGTGGGAGGGAGAGAGCGAAAGGGAACAGGGAGGAGAAAGAGGGGTGGATGAATACAGGTGGGGAGAGAGATAAAAAGAAGTAAAACAAAAGGAAAAACAAGAAAATGATCAGCACAACATTTGGAAGA
This sequence comes from Myotis lucifugus, assembly GCF_000147115.1. Taxonomy (NCBI): domain Eukaryota; kingdom Metazoa; phylum Chordata; class Mammalia; order Chiroptera; family Vespertilionidae; genus Myotis; species Myotis lucifugus. The sequence goes on along the minus strand of NW_005871552.1, from coordinate 32,399 downwards.
GTGGTTGCCCCTGGCAGGGAATCAGGAGGGTGGGGTAGGGTAGGAACAACAGGTAGATGTAATTTATTGGCAATATGTTAGTTCTTTAGTTGAGCGGTGGTTTCCTAGGTGTTCATTACATCTCAACCAAATTGTTTAGGTTTCTGTTGTCTACCCTGTCCAATGAAGGGCCATTTCCAATACAGACTGTCCAAATAGAAAGACCAGGTTATGAAAGACCAGGTTAGTTATTTCAGTGTCAATGTCTTCTGTAGTACGCGGCTGCCCCTGAATGGTCCAGGTAGTGTAAATGAGCACTGCTGTTGAAATGCCAGACTTCTCACACCTTCCCGGGGAAGCTAAGGTCATCTGTACACAGCCAGTTCATCAGACAGCTAAAACCAGTTCATGGTAGCAAATGCTGGGAGTAGGGTGGGGGAGCACTTAGAAAAATGCAGGACACACTAATATGTCTGCATTTTTTTACAACGGCTATCCTCAACCAACATCCTGTTCTCAATTTCTAAGGGGATTACCTATATTCTTATTAATCCAATGTCTACAAGAAAGAGAAATATTTATCGGATACGTACTCTGCCAGGCACAGAAAATCCTGTAAATATCATCTTGACTTTATAGACAAGGAAACTGAGGTTCAGAAGAAGTGACTAGCCCAAGGTCCCAAAGATTATAAGTGGTTGGGCTGGGATGCAAACCAAAGCCTACATTCTTCTCATGACACGACGTGCACTGGAAGGGTCCCGGATCATATCATTTAGAGTTAACACAGGCATATATACCTGTGTGCAAAATGATCAGAGCCTGTCCATCTCTCCACACAACAGTTAGAGAAGGAATCTACCTGGTATATTAATCCACCACCAGAAGTGACATGTGCCAGCGTGGCCTCTGCCAGCTTTGCAGACCCAAACCCTACTCCCCATACACCAACATGGGCTTTCATGCTCAACGGTGTCTGCTTCAGATGCCCATTAAGACAACCTCCTCACTTCTCTTACAGCATCTGGCCTGGCCCTGCACTACTTTACTGTCATTCCAGGTTTTCACACCATGCCAGCATGACACCAAATGTTTTGTGTTTGCTTATTTATTTAAATATGAACATAATGGATACAATGTATTCTCATGTCCCATAAAATTTTAATCAGATTTTGGTTTTCAACAGCATGACCACTTTTCCACTTTTATCAGATAGGGAATGAAGGGTTTTATTTTGAATTCTACAAAGGAGCAAACTTTAAAATCTTTAAAGAAAGGAGTTAAGGTGAAACAAAACAAAACCACACCAACCTAATGGTCACTATGAACATTTTCCTCCGTTCAAAAACCTGATTCGGGATGTATTTCTCCTCAACCCATGCACAAGTCTCAGCAGACACTGAGGTGCAGGCAGGAATGGGCAATCTAATAGGAGCATGATGAAATATAGGTATTCCCAAATGTGCCAATAGGCAAAAGTGGGCAGGCCAGGCCAGAAAATGAGACCCTATGTTTTACCCTGTGCAGTCCATCCTTTCCCTACTGACAACATCCACTCTCTTCTCTAGAAAACCCTCAGAGTCTTCTAGATAAAGTCCCAACTTGCTAGTACACTATGCAGGGCCCTCAGTAATTACTTAGCCCTCACCTCAGCTCTTACTCTTTCCCCACATTTACCCAACAGGCCCAGTCGCCCTTTGAGGAAGGGACCATGCTTTATTCATCTGTGTAGTGCCTCAGCTCTCCCAAGGTTTTTGGTGGGAAGATTATGGAAGGAAAGGGGGGAAGAAACACGGCTTTTATATATGTTGGCAGCCTGTTCCTACTCAAGAGAAAAAAGTCAGAACTAGGATACATAGTCACAAAATATTCAATTAAAAATCCCTGGTCTAGTGGATGAAGAGCCCTGACTGGCAACAAGAGGAGGTGACTCTGATTCTAAAGAGCTGATTCCCTTGATTCCCTTGTGCAGTAACAGTCCCTACACATCACCACACCTGAGCCCGCAGTGATAAGGCCAATGGACTTGCCTCGGGTACAAGATGAGGATCACGGCTTGTGATTCCTTGTCCTTGTACTTCCTTCATCCTGTGTGTACTTCTCCAACAAATGGTAATTTTTAAAAAAGTACTGAGCCTGCAAGAGTGAAAACTAAGGCAATGAAAGAGATCCAAGCCCCATAAAGGGGACAGATGGAAACAATGAAGTAAGAAGCCGAGGCAACTTGATTCATTTATCTCTGCTTTCCCAAGGTATCCACTATAGCACTGATTCTGAGGAGGCACCCAAAAAGGAAATGAATTAAGGAAAAGGAAGCAGACCATGCTTCCAAATATGTGAAGTGCAGAGCATGCTAGCAAGAGAAGCTCGGTGTTTACAAACACCTTCCACACACACCCCTCACCGGTTCCTTACCACAGTAAAGGTGGGTGTTATTAACAAGGCTGAGAGAAAACTCAACTAGCACCCAATGAGAAGTGGCAGAGTAAGGAAGGGTGTAATACTGGTTCTGTCACCTACAAGTCATGCCTATGACTCTGTGTTCTCTCCACATCATGTCCCTCGATTAAAGGAAGATAGGCACTCATTTTAATCACTGTCCAACACCTCATTCTACCCCACAGTTCTCTAATTAAGGTCAAAGAAGTAGCAAAGAAAACACTCTTTATAAACTGGACAAATGCTGACATATAGATATAGTGACATTTACTTGAAGCCTATAATATAAAAAAGGGAGGTAAGAGAACAAAGTAGGAGAACCAAAGGTTCTGAGGCCCCAAAGACCTGGGTTCAAATCCTGTCCAAATCTTGAACTTGCCTGAGGCAAGTCATCTGCCTTCCTGGGCTTCTGTTTCTTTATCCATAAAATGGGTATATCTACCTATTTTTATAAGAAGAGCAGAGATATGTATGCAAAGCTTCTAGCATAGACTGGCACACAGTAGATGCCTATAATGAGACTTCGGGGTTAGATGCCAAAAAAAAATTCCCCTCTAACCCGCCCTTTCACCGCCCCATATATAATTTTGACCGGGGCCCACGCCGTGGGGGGGGTTCACCCCTCGGCCTCCCCCCGGAAAGGCCGCTGTTCTTTGGGGGGGGGGGGGGGGGGGGGGGGGGGGCAAGGGGGCAGTCTTCCTGAGTTCCAGGGTTGGAGATTAGAAGGCCTTAGTGTACAGAAGTGACGAGGCTTGATATACCTAGGTCTGTAATAGCTCATGGAATACAGCTATCATTTCGAATTGGGATGCAATCTAGCAAAATCTTTCCTATGTAAAAATGTGGAAATAAAGTGGAAAATATAAAAAGCAATATATCAACCATACTCAACAAGTATAAAATCCAAAAGTCTGAACTATAATTTTTCAAAACTGTACCAAGATCAAAATTAGTCAATTAATTTCTACTAAGTCTACTGACAACGCAACAGTCTGCTTTTTAAACAGTCATCATCATTCATTTATTTAACAAACACTGGTCCTAGGTATTGTGCTGGGTACTGGGGTGTGGCAGAAGGGTAGAGACATTCCCTACCCTGAAGAAGCCCACATCTAGAGGAGAAGGAATGGAAAGGAATGGATTGTTAAAGGAGCACCAGGTAGGTAAGAATCAAGGTGAGAAATGATTATTTTAACCTGAGGAGGGCAGGAGGGAAGAAGAGACAATAAATACAAGATATTAAAAAGTTGAGTGTAAGGGGAAAAGGCTGCTATTTAAGTGTTAAATTCCCATGGCCTACAACAACTGCCTTAGCATTTAATGAATGATGTCATTAAGGAACATTGCTTCCATTAACCAGACTGGTGGTATGTGTTTTTTTCTTTTCATGATTATAAGCTGAAAAGTCAATGAAAAAACAAAGCTGCCATTTATTGATTACTTACTATATAACAAGAATTATGCTGTTTTATAAATGTAGTTAGTTCTCAATTGTTCATTTATTTATTTATCCATCTGTTTATGAATACAGATACTGATGCATTAAATTCTCATTTGTTCACTTACTCATCTATTCATTCAGTCATGAACAAACACACCATCTTCTAAGACTAGGCAACTGGAGCTGTGAGGGTGAATCAGAAACACAGTCCTTGTGTTCAGTAGGGAGGCCAAGACAGTGTACAGAGCTCCACGTGTGCTGAGGCTTAGAAAAGAGCAGCGCTCCAGGGTTTCCAGTGGAGAGCTGATCAAACCTAGGACACAGGGACTGTTTCCCCAAAGAAATGACATTGGGGTCTTTCCTGAGACTTGTAGGTTGGGAGAGTAGACAGTGTTAAAATCACTGAGAGTGGGGAATTATGCTCTAGACCAAAGGAACATGACCTGATCAATCTCTGAGTGAGGAAGCACAGTCTTGATTGAGGAACTGAAAGAAGACCTTAATGTTGGAGCCCTAAAGAGGGAGCAGAGAGGAACCCACAGTGAAGTTAGAGCAAGGACACACCACAGAGGGCCTCGGCCATGCTAAGTGCAGCAAGAGGCCCCACAGGGTTATTGCTCTGATGTGCACTTCTACATCACTGTGGGTGAGGGGGGAAGAACAGTAACAGGAATGGAAAGGCACAGAATAAGAAAAGAATTCCTAATGGAAATAGGAACACAGACATTTAATCATCATATAGATGGGGAAGAGCAGGCCTGGGAAGCTGCAGGCTGAAAAGGAGCAGGACTAGCCCAGAGAAGACAATGTTAGAGAGCTCAAGAAGGGAGCTATCGATGGACTTGTCACAGGTAAGAGCAGAGCGTCCAGTGGTGCTATGGTACAGAGGACACTGGGGAGCTTAGTAAGAGTAAGCTCGGCGCTATGAGGGAATACCACATAGGATGAGAGTAAGAGGGAACAGTGGCAAGGGGGGTGGATGCAGACCACGTTAATTTGTCAAAGGAGAGAAATGATCAGAAGCAAAGACGAATTGGGGTCTCACGAGTTCTTCACAAAAGATGGAAGAAATCCAGAAGGTTTTCATGCCCTTGGAAAGAAGTTCCTGGAAGGGCCCAGGGGTGAGGGATAGCGCAAGGCCCCGGGGAGGAGATGTGTGGGATCCACTTGTGAGAGAAGGCAGGTGTGGGTGTAGAGCTTTGTGACCCTGGGGGTACGAAGCTGCGCCTGGAAGTTGGCTGTTCCCTGGGGGTGTTGGAGGAGGTCTTCCTGAGTTCCAGGGTTGGAGATTAGAAGGACAAAAAGAGAGTAAAGTCCATGGGCTAGTTACTGTGAGGACCCTGCCTGACACAGTGGTCTTCTTTGCAGAGTAATCAATCTGCCCATGCTCTTTTTCTCCTCAAATCAACCCCTCAAGGTGGGCAGTAGCTCTATTTTTACTCACACAAGAATAGGCTGAGAGAGGTTGAGTAACCTGCTGAGGGCCAAAATAACTAATTGGCAGAGTTGGATTTGAGTCCCGATCTCCTTATGGTTTTGATGACTACTTTAACCTACCCCTCAAAGCTGTCAACAAAGCAGCTGCTCTAAACCTAAGCTAAACAAACAAACAAACAAAAAAAGGTTTTTCACGAGTGCTGACATAGCTCCTAAAAAGATGGGGTAGTGATGTGCAGCAAGTAAGAAGGAATTTTAAAATGGACTCACACAGGAGCAGATGAAGTTCCAAAGAAGTTTGGAATTGGAAGTTGAGAGAGAAAA
>NW_005871552.1:22711-25679 GCF_000147115.1 Myotis lucifugus | reverse complement strand
CAGCTCGTGCAGCTGTTTATGAAGCACTGAATCACCTCAATATAATACTATGTAATAAAACATAAGTTCACCATCTTTTTTCCACTTCCCATAATCAGGCTTACAAAAAGCTTGACAGGGCATCACATTTTCATACTGAAAGGTTTCAATAGTTAAAAGGCTTAAAGTCTGTTTATAAACCAACCAGAAATGGGAGATGCTGTGCTGCAATATTTGCACTTTCATTAAATGTCTCTCTGTGGATGTTTTGATGTGGTTTTCGTTTGATAAAAGAACTTACTTACACTTTCTGACTCAGCTTATTCATTAAACAACTGAAATCCCTGAGGAAAAGGAGAAGAAAAAATGAGAATGACAGGCCCTTATCAGCCAGGCAGGGCTAAGCTATCTCACGTGCAAGATGAGTCATTACCCTTGGGAAAGAGGGAATCAGTCACCCAAAAAAGGCCTCTCCCAACCTAGTAAGAAAGGAGTTACAGAATTACGTATAAATTCCACATAGATGGGGCAATTCTGCTGTGATTCTCTAACCATTCCTTGCCATACCACCACTCTGGAACCAGTCAGTGCTCTCACGATGACACCAAGGAGCTACTCTATGAACAAGTCCTCCTTCTGGTCCTGCCTTTCATCTCTTCCCCAACTCCTCACCCCTGAAATCCATCTATAGATGTAGAACATTCTGAAATCTACATCAAATGTCCACTTACCATTTCAGTGTCTCCAGGACATCCCACATATGATCTGTCACCACCAAAAAGGTTTGAAAAAATGCCAATACAACTTCATTTAACACTTAGGCCAGCTGCCTCTGTGCCCTCCTGGAACCCTAACTGGCACTGTGCCAGCCCTTTGTGGAGCGTAAATAGATTAACAACAAAAGGAATGAATCCTGCTCTTCAGAGTACAGGTTGCCTTGGGACAATGAAATGTATTTGTTATAATTGGCAATGTTTGACTTTAGAAAAGAAGTATACAGAAAGAGTCACACACTTTTTCAATGGGGAAATAAATGAAGAATGATGAAGTTAGTCTTATTTTCCGCATCAGTTTTACTCTTTCCCTTTGCTGAGATGATGTGCCCAACAACTGATTTATTTCTCGGGTGGGTTCCATCTGCAGATTGTACACTAAAACCCTAAGGATTATCAAACCTCCCAAAAGGGCAGCACAAAACTGAACAAGAATTATTTTTTTATTTTAAAGTCCCATCTTGGCATTTAACACATTAATTCTACACTGGTACTATTTTTCGCCTTTTAAATTACCAACTTGCATCACTGTAGACTTCATGATTTTAGGAAAACTACATCACCTCTTTATTTTCCTCACCCATAATTTGTTTCCCTGTCATGGAAGGCCATTGCTATAAGCGGTGTTCAGGTCTGACATGAACCCATTTAGGTGCCAAAGCAGCTTAAACAAATGCACTGACATTTCTCTAGTCAAACAAATACTTTATACACAGAGGAGCAGGAGAAGGAAAGACGAGAAAGAGGGAAAGTGGGACAGGGAGAAAGGAGGCAGGGAGAGAATGCCAGCATGAGAGTTTTTCCCATTTGATGAGTAAGTGCTTTCAGAAGGTGGCAACTCCCAAAATTCAGAGAACTAACAAGTTCTTCACCATTTGTGCACATTTAAAGAACCTGTGAAATTCTTTGCCAGCAGGGGAATAAGGAAATTTTTTTTAAAAAGTGATACTGACATTGTTCAGCTTTCCTATCTTCCAGTTGTTAATATTTCTAAGTTGTTATAAATATTCTTCTTATTTTCTACATCCTAAGGTGAAATTAATGTAGACCTTTTTGTTTATTTAGACAATGCAAAATAAACTGGTTAGATTTTTAGAAGTCATGTCTTGCATTTGAAAACATTTACATACAAATAACCAATACAATGGCAAGTGTTATAAAACTGCTACATATTAAAGAATTTTGGGATATTTTATAAGATTGTATCTTAAAATTCCCAACGTTGTAAAGGTTTCCCACAATGTCAAAATACTCAACACAAATTAGGAATTTGAAAAACAACTTTGGAAAGTCAAGTATCTGCACAGAAGTACACAGAATGTTCAATAATGGAGCATTTGTGGATTAAAAAAAATACTCTCTACATTTATTTTTCCCTATAAAAATATTACCATCCTTTAAATTATAACCTGAGGTCCCACATCTAATGCCTCTAACTTAAGTCTCATTTTAAAGCATGGAAACTCAAGTATGTCTGTTTAATGAATGAATTTACTTACCCTGCCTTTGCATAGATATTATGATTTGATTTTTTAATTTCTAATCTTCAACCAAGGATATGTTTATTGATTTTTTTTTAGAGAGAGAGGAAGGGAGAGAAAGAGAGAGAAACATCGATGTGAGTGAGAAACATCTATTGGTTGACTCCCATACATGTGCCCCAACAGGGGATCAAACCCACAACCGAGGTATGTGCCCTGACTAGAATTGAACCCACAAACCTTTTTGGTATATGGGATGATGCTCCAAGTGAGCCACCCAGTTGGGGCTCTATGCTATAATTTTAATGAAGAAAAATATGTATATGTGACAGCAACTTCCCTGGGACCCAGATGTAAAGCTCCACAAACCACATTTTTCCAGTGAGCTCACAGTGTCCCAGCCCAGTGCCTGATTAGGACAACAATTAGAGTCCTTCACCAACAGGAAAGAACAAGCTAGGCTTGCTTCGAAGCCTACAACTTGATCCTTCTGTCAAAATCAAATTGGTGTCTAGGAAGTCCAAGTTACAGACTCCGCTGCTATGTAACAGACTTAGTGAGATAATCCACAGGTTTGAGTCACAAATGAAATCATTTTTATTAATATAAAAAGGAACATATTTTCATTAACTAATTCTCATCTTGATTTGGGAGCCAACTGTCCTGCTATTACATTTAAGTGATATACAAATGAGAACAGAAGAGACAGCAAATGTTAAAATGCAGGCAGAGGCA
>NW_005871552.1:21376-22498 GCF_000147115.1 Myotis lucifugus | reverse complement strand
AGCAGCTACCTGAATGTAAACCGAAAATCAAGGACAAGGAGCAAAACACAAGCCAACTGGGGCTTGTTCTTTTTCCAACTTAAGCCAGAGTGCAGCCAGAATTCATGGCTGTTGCCAAAAAGAGCACAGGCAGACCCTGTGCTTGGTTCTCCAGAAGCCTTGACTAAATGCTGTCTAGATTATACATAAAATAAAATAAAAATTTGACTGCTTCATTATTTAAAAGATTTTACTAAACATTGTATGAGCAGAATGGCACAGTGAGATGAGTGTGCTCTTGAGGGTGAGACAGTTCTACCACTGGACTACCACTTCACCTCCCTGGACAACTGCTTTCTTATCCTTGAGCTGAGGTGCTTTCCATAGTTCATTTCAGGGAAATCGAGCACTATGGAGTTGCAGCAGCACTGGGGGAAAGGGAACGGAGACTAAAGGAGAAAACTGTTTATTCAAAATTACCCTTGGCCCTGGCCAGGTAGCTCAGTTAGTTGGAGTGTTGTCCCACTATGCCAAGGTTGTGGACTTGATCCCCAGTCAGGGCACATACAGGAGTCAACCAATGAATGCATAAATAAGTGGAACAACAAATTGATGTTTCTCGTTCTCTCTCTCTGTCCCTCTTTGTCTCTCTCCAAACACACACACACCCCGCTTTCTCTCTCTAAAAATCAATAAAAGCATATCCTCAGGCAGGTAAGGATTAAAAAATAAAATTGCCCTTTGAAAATTCCCTTCCAAGGCACCACACTGGCCTCCAACACATCCCTCCAGTGTTGGAACACACTGCTGTTTCTTCTCTTTCACACCAGAGGAAAGATCATGTTACAGAACACAAACTCATACAAGCACACATGGTTTCTAAGCAGTGGAATGCTCAAGTACATGCAGAATGAGAGAACTGATATTCACATGGGAAAAGCAGATCCATATCTCCCATTTCATCTCCGACTCACTTGGACACCTGCTTTCACTGAGTGGAGTGACAAGCAAAACCAGTTTCACTACTGAAATAATAATTTCCCCAAAGGGGTAAATCAGAATTTACACTTTGAATCAAACTTTTCTGATGCAACTATAGTTGGAACCTAGTGAATATGGGGTGGGCAAAAGTAGGCTTACAGT
>NW_005871552.1:16593-18576 GCF_000147115.1 Myotis lucifugus | reverse complement strand
TAAATTATGCTTTCATGATACACCAACAATATATCAATAAATTTTCTGGCTAGTTATTTGGACAAAAGTAACTTGAATACCTAGCTCATGGTTACATTCATTTAACAAATATTTGCTGATCACCTACTATGTGCCAGGTACCTTTTTAGGCATTAAAAGTATATTCAGAATAAAAATTTTTGTCCTCCTGGATGGTAGTTGTATGGGTATGTTCACTTTGAAATAATTCATTGAGCAATACACTTCCAATACATGTACTTTCCTATTTCTATGTTAAATCTCAATTTAAAAGTAAAAAAAAAAAAAAAAAGCTTGACTTCATGAAGTTTACATTCCAGTAGTGGAATACAGATACTACTTAAAAAAGTAACATACAGGAGAGTTGAATCCTCCGGTTATCACCGCCATCCTGGCCTTGGGGGCGCCAATCTTGAGGCCCCTGAGTAGAGAACTCTCGCGGTTAGTTGAAGGCAGTGTCCCCCTGTGCGGGGGGAAGTATCGGAGCGCCCGACTTGGCGCCCGAAAAGGGGTGACCCCTGAAGATGGTTTGCTATTCGCTAGACCCAGAAAACCCCACGAAATCATGCAAATCAAGAGGCTCCAACCTCCGCGTTCACTTCAAGAACACGCGTGAAACTGCCCAGGCCATCAAGGGCATGCACATTCGAAAGGCCACCAAGTACCTGAAGAAGCAGTGCGTGCCATTCCGCCGCTACAACGGTGGCGTTGGTAGGTGCGCCCAAGCAAAACAGTGGGGCTGGACACAGGGTCGGTGGCCCAAAAAGAGTGCTGAATTTTTGCTGCACATGCTTAAAAATGCCGAGAGCAATGCTGAACTTAAGGGTTTAGATGTAGACTCTCTGGTCATTGAGCACATTCAGGTGAACAAAGCTCCCAAGATGCAGCGTAGAACCTACAGAGCTCATGGGCGGATTAACCCATACATGAGCTCTCCCTGCCACATTGAGATGATCCTCACTGAAAAAGAGCAGATTGTTCCTAAACCAGAAGAGGAGGTTGCGCAGAAGAAAAAGATATCTCAGAAGAAACTGAAGAAACAAAAACTTATGGCCCGGGAGTAAATTCAGCATAAAATAAATTTAATTAAAAGTAAAAAAAAAAAAAAAAAAAGTAACATACATTGTGTATATATGTGCTAAGGAGAAAAAGAAGAGCAGTGAGTGCTGAAATGGGAATTGTAATTTTAACTAAAGTGGACAGGGAGAGTCTTAGTAATAGTGTTGTCAAATACAAACACAGGACTCCCAATTAAAGCTGAATTTCAGATAAGCAAGAAATTTTTTGCATATTTCATACAATATGTGGAACTTTTAATTGTAGAAGTTATAAAAGAATAAACTGATAGTTGTTACTATGGGAAAATGTAACACTTTGATGTAGCAAAATAGACTATATTAAGAAGTACAAAATAAATTGGGACAAATATTTGCAAAATACAAAACCCAGAATGGATCTCTTTAAGCTTCAGTTTCTTCTATAAAGTGAAGGGGGAAATGGTACCTGCATTTCATAGAGCTGTTATAAAGATTTCAGAAGAGCATCTTGTATCTAATAACTAATAGCTCTCTAAATGTTAAAAATGAATAATAATCATAAAAGAGTGTACTTACAAATATATAAGAAAAGCACACAACTCATAAAATAAGGACCAATTAAACTTTTCAAAATAATTCTAGTGCTGCTTTAACAATACATAAACTAAAATTTTAATGACATCCTTGCACAAGTACTACCCATAGTGTGTGTGTGTGTGTGTGTGTATACACACACCAACACACACACCCCACTAAAGAGGACCGGGGCCAAAAAATTTTGCACTCCGGGGGGGGGGGGGGGGTTCCCCTCACCTGGGCTGGGCCCCTCCTAAAAGTTGGGAACCCCCCGGGGAAAACCTTTTTGTGGGTAGAGGCCTGCCCCCCCGGGGGATTGGGCTAAAGTGGAAAAATAAAAATTTTCCTTTGG
>NW_005871552.1:12216-15683 GCF_000147115.1 Myotis lucifugus | reverse complement strand
TATGCTATGATATGCTAAGGTCACTCAACCACTTGCTATGATGTGCATTGACCACCAGGGAAGATGCTCCAACTGTTAGATTAGCTTGCTGCTGGGGTCCAGCCAATCAAGACTGAGTGAGATGGGCTGGACAGGCCCTGGAGCCCTCCCGCGGTCCCTCCCCGGCTGGCCAACCTCCCGCGTCCCTCCTCGGCCCCGATTGTGCAGTGGTGGTGTCCCTTGGCCTGGCCTTCAGCCTCTCACAAGCTGGGACCCATCGGGGGATGTTGGAGAGCTGGTTTCGGCCTGATACCACAGGCCAGGCTGAGGGACCCCACTGGTGCACGTATTCATGCACCGGGCCTCTAGTATATATAAAAGCCTAAGCGACCATCCAACCAGTAGCTATGTCGCACAATGACCAACAGGAGAAAGATGTTCTGACTAGTAGCTATGATGCACACTGACCACCAGGGGGCAGACACTCAATGCAGGAGCTGCCAAGCTGTGGTGGCTTGGCAGCTGTGCTGGGTGATGCACCCAGAACCAGAAAGGAGGGAGCCCGATTACAAATTATTCCCAACAGTTTTTCCGTGGAGAGTTCTAAATCCTCACCCAGAGTCAACAAACAAACAAAATACATCCCAACAAAACAATGACAAAAACAACTGATGGAAACACTCACATTCAGACAAGATTCCCAAACACCCACCGATTACTAATTGAACCTACTCAATGTTGCTGCATGGCATTTCAAGCATTTCACAGCCCCAGACTCTTTCCCCAGAGGAGAGAACAGCCAAGTTAACCAGTACTATATTTTTCTATCATTTTCATCACTTCTGGAAACATATAAAGGCTGGGAAAACTACCTACTTAGGCATAATTAAGTGCCTGTATAGAACCACAAATCCTGTAGAGATTTTTTTTAAATTGACCTAAAATCACAAGTAAAGAGGAAAGATTAGCCTGTATGACTTGAACATGAGGAGGAAGAAGATTATCAAGGCCTTAAAGAGCAAAACAAACAAACAAACAAACAACGACTTATTTAAAAGGACAAATAATGAAACCCAAATCTTCAGCTGGACTTAGTTTCTTAATCTATCACTTTGCTTTTCCAAAGACCACACCAGAACACTGCATTTTAGGCCTAGGTCTCACTGACAACCACAGAAGCACAGAGCAGGAGACCATCCAGCTACCACCATCCTCTGACACGGTGTTTTGACTTTGCTGTGTAGCAATGTTTATCATCTAGCCAAGCTTGCTTTTCTGTTATGCTAAACTAAGACAAGAGAAGAAATCTATACAGACTGCAGAAAATGTAGACAAGTGAGTCACAGAGGAAAAATATATTCGCCAATATCAAAAGTTGTGAATGCCACCAACCATGGGGTTGCTCAATACAGGTAGTTTCTAAACCATTTCACCTTTTAAGGAGTCCCCAAAACACACAAAAATCAGATCACAAGTTCTTACTCTTCTATTATCTGTAATCTATACAAGTATTTCCTTTAAATAGCATAAGTCTTCCCTTATCTTAAAAAATTAAACAAAATTATAAATTCACTGCTAGCTCAAACCCTAAAGCACACAGCTTGCTTATCTCTCTGAGTTAACACAGGGTGATAAGTCCAAGGCTCCATTATCTTTTAAAGGTCAAGGATGAGATAGGTTGGCCTGTTCTAGGGACATAGTCTATACCCCAGTACTCTTAACACACTGCTCAGAAATAAATGCTGTTATTCACAAAAGAGAAGGAAAGAGAATCCAGACATATTAACACAAATCTATTCCAAATGTTGAGAAAACACCAAGCCACATCCTGTTTGATGGTTTATTAAAAAAATATTTTTGCTTGGGAAGTATTCAAGCAGCAGACGAATTCCAACACTAGTCAGAGAGGGTAGCTAATAATACATCACACATAACATAAGCTTGAATCAATGTGCTGAAATCATGACAAAAATATGAGGCTGAGATATCTTTGGCTCTCCTCTGCCTCCTGAATGATTCAAGTTGAGATCCATGTACCTAAATGGTTAGATGCATCTATAAAGTAACTATGATAGCCTTAGGGTCTAAAGAGAAGTGATTTTCTTTTCTCTCTCTAGAAGGCATAAATTAAAAAGCCATTGATTATATACAAAACCCAGTAAGATATATCATTTTATCTTCCATTCTGTAGATAAGATCTACCATTTATTGAGCAATTCCTAAGTGCCAGGCCTGTGCTAAGTGTTGTACTAATATCATTTCATTCATCCCCACTGATCCTGAGAGGCCTATGACAAAGAAGCTACTGGGAAGGGGGCCCTATGAGGAAGAGGTTCACTGACTAGCTATAGATGGATGAGCATAGTACTATGTCAGCTTAGTTTTACACTGGAGGAAACCAGGCTCAGAAACCTAGATGTGTAACTAGCGAACATGATTTGTGGTTGTATACAGGCACTTAATTATGCCTACGTAGGTAGTTTTCCCAGCCTTGATATCTGAGGCTCATAAGAAACAGGCCTCAGAAATCAAGGTGAGCCCTATGGAACTCCAAAACAGCCTGCTCTGTCCACTCTGCATTACTGCCTCTGATCCCTTTTTTAATCCACACACTTCTACAAAACTTGACATTTCCAAGTGAAACTAGCAATAAAACTGGTCATCTTTTACAAAGCAAAAGCTTTTTCTTTCTTTTAAAAGAATCTTACAACTACAATAAATGCTTCTTTTCCAGGAGCACTTAAAAAATATTTTCAGAACTTCAGCAGGTAAAGTACACTATTAAAAACAGAAATATTACAGTACAGTGGGGCCTTGACTTACGAGTTTAATTCGTTCCGTGACGGAGCTCGTAACTCAAATTACTCGTATGTCAAATCAAGAAGTGAACGAGTAAGACACGTGATGCTGGGCTGATGTTGTGGCCTTCACTGTGACGTTCGCTGCACCAACTAGCGGTGGGGTTTCTGAAGCTGGCTCGTAACCCGAATTTTAGCTCGCAACTCAAAGCAAAAAATCGGCCGAGAGACGGCTCGTATCTCGAAAAACTCGTTAGTCGGGACACTCGTAAGTCAAGGCCCCACTGTACTATGACCTTGCTAATATGTAATACAAATACAAACTATTTATTATGCCTACTATATTCATTTTATCTGTGGTTTCTCAAAATTGCTATGAGTGAACCAGTCTTAGGTCATGAGAAATGGATTCCATCGTTACTTATTATAGTTCTGTGCTTTGATGTCCTGTTAAATCCTGTATTTATTATACATATTGTGATTTACCATATTATCTGAGTTGTGATCCAACCTATGTGGCTGTGACTGGTACTACTTTTTAGATAGTTCATTGAGCAAAATTTGTAACTTGGGCCTAAAGGCTCTGCTTGACATAGCCGTGCCCAGCTTTTCTGCTCACCTCTCTCCTATTCCCTCACAGCACTGGCCTTTCTTCCAAGTTGTTCACTGAACGTGTCAAGTCTTGCTCCC
>NW_005871552.1:10293-12099 GCF_000147115.1 Myotis lucifugus | reverse complement strand
CCCACCACTGTCACAAAGCTCACACTATTCTTTCACTTCTTAACTCAAAACTCTCTTTCACAGTGAAGCCTACCCTGACTGCTCTAGACTAGCTCTGTATTCCCTGTTCTGCCCTCCCATACGGCACCTTCCACATTTTATTTGACTAATTTCTGCCTCTCCCACTAGACTACAAATTCCCTGAGGGTGAGGCACCTGTTGTGCAACACTATCCTCAGCACCTAGCTCAGTGCACAGCACATATACATTCATACAATAAACCGCTGAGTGGCTAGTGCATGTTAGGAACTGTTCTAGGCACCAGGAATATATCATGAGTCTTAGATGGTAATAAGGGGAAACAGCCATAGGGGTAAGGGTATAGAAAAAATGAAAAAAAAAATCAAACAATTACAGAGCTTTTGAGAACAATAAGGCAATGGTATGGGTGGGAAGGAAAGGATTACTTTTAATTGGAGTGGTAAGACAAATTTTGAACAATGATTGGACAGAGGTGAGATGCGGGAGTGTGCCTCACCTAATATCTGGGGAAAGATCATTCCAAGTGGAGGAAGTAACCAGTGAAAAGGCCTACAGCAGGAGGGTGCCTGGAACAAGCAGTTCCCATATAGTGGGCACTCAATAATGATGTTTTGTATAAATAAGATAACACAGGAAAATCACATAAACTGAAGCTGCTGATTATCACAGATGCCAAGGTGAAGCTAAGTGTTCAGATAACAACTTTGTTGGTAGTAACTCACTATGTAGTCTATAGAACAAATGTTTTTACATAGGCCCCAAATCAACACTTACCTGTTCCTTATTGCCCCCTCCAAATAAACTTGCCCTTGTCATTGTGCTTGTCAAATCCCAAAATATATACCTGCTCCTGTCTCTCACTGTTTAGCCATAAGCATTTCTTTTTTTTTTTTTAATATATTTTATTGATTTTTTACAGAGAGGAAGGGAGAGGGATAGAGAGCCAGAAACATCAATGAGAGAGAAACATAGATCACCTGCCTCCTGCACACCTCCCACCGGGGATGTGCCCACAGCTAAGGTACATGCCCTTGACCAGAATCGAACCTGGGACCCTTCAGTCCGCAGGCCAACGCTCTATCCACTGAGCCAAACCGGTTAGGGCCAGCCATAAGCATTTCTTACATAACTTGAACCTATGAACTTAGAGATACTAAAAGTCTCTGCCCCAGCCAGTTCGGCTCAGTGGATAGAGTGTCGGTCCAGACTGAAGGGTCCCAGGTTCGATTCCAGTCAAGGGCACATACCTCAGTTGCATGATCAACCCCTGGCCCTAGTTGGGGATGCATGTTGGAAGCAACCAATTGATGTGTTTCCCTCACATCAATGTCTGTCTTTCTCTGTCTCTCCTTTCCCCTCTCTCTAAAAATCAAAGGAAAAATAAAAATAAAACAATGTCCCCAATATAAACATGAAATGGCTTTAACCCACTTGAGGTGGCAAATTCTAAGGTATGTTTCATTGCAGTTAAATCACTGGGACTGACAACTGAGCTCAAATATATGTACATGAGCCAGCCAGAATGGTTCAGTGGTTGAATGTCAACCTATGAACCAGGAGGTCATGGTTCGATTCCGAGTCTGGACACATGCCCGGGTTGCAGGCTTGATCCCTAATAGGGGCCATGCAGGAGGCAGTGTATCAATGATTCTCTCTCGTCATTGATGTTTCTATCTCTCTCTTCCTCTCAATAAAAATATATTTTAAAAGAATATTTTATTGCCAATTTAATATCTCTTCAAAGGTTTTAATACTACAATATACAGATGATATATGATGGAATTG
>NW_005871552.1:7969-10193 GCF_000147115.1 Myotis lucifugus | reverse complement strand
AGCACCTAATATTTTTAAATAAACTAAAAGAATTTAAGGAAATTATATAATATATGAGAGAACAAAATCAGAATTAGAACTCAGAAACGAGGTAATAGTACTCAAGAAAAAAAAAAAAAACCAGAACTCAAGAATTAGGTATCAAAGAAAGCATGTTACAAATGAAGACCAAATTACAAAGTATATAAGAATAAATAAATGCAATATGCCTTAAGCGACAGAGAAGATGAAAAGGAAGAAAATTTTAAAATCAAAAGGAAATAAAGAGATTTAAAGAATGATTTGAAAAATGATACAGAAGATAGGCAAAGAAGATTCAAATAGATATAATAGCAGTCCTCATAAACAAAAGCAATAGAATAGAATAGAATGATGCTGAAAATTATAATTCAAGAAAACTTTGTTCTCAAAAACAAAAACCCCTTGATATTGTACATTGAAAAAACACAGCATATACCTGGGAAAACTGATCCAAAAAAATTAGCCTGAAGGCTTTAAAGCAAAAAAACCTTTTCTTTTGGTTGTTATTGAATCAATAGGGGGTTTTATTGAGAACTGAACTTTTACCCATTGGCTAAGAAAAAAACAACTTCGGTATCCAAATTATAGCACAGCTGACAGGGCCTTGGCTGTACTTAGGCCAGTATTATTCAATTCATGAGTCTCTTCTACAACATTCCCTAGACATGGTCATTAAACTTTTGCTTGAATATCTCCAGTTACAGGGAAACAATACTTATAATAGCAGCATATTCCATTGTTGGACAACCATAATTGTTAGACAGTTCCTAATATCGAGTAAAAGACTGACTTCGCCCAGCCAGCATGGCTCAGTGGTTGAGCATCGACCAATGAACCAGGAGGTCATAGTTCAATTCCCAGTCAGAACACATGCCCTCATTGCGGGCTCAATCCCCAATGTGGGATATGCAGGAGGCAGCTTATCAATGATTCTCTCTCATCACTGATGTTTCTATCTCGCTCTCCCTTCTGCCTTCCTCTCTGAAATCAATAAAAATGTATCTTTTTTTAAAAGACTATCTTCTTGCCCTAACCGGTTTGTCTCAGTGGATAGAGCGTCGGCCTGTGGACTGAAGGGTCCCAGGTTCGATTCCGGTCAAGGGCATGTACCTTGTTTGCGGGCACATCTCCAGTAGAAGGTGTGCAGGAGGCAGCTGATCGATGTTTCTCTCTCATCAATGTTTCTAACTCTCTATCCCTCTCCCTTTCTCGCTGTAAAAAAATCAATAAAATATATCTTTTTTTAAAAAAGACTATCTTCTTATTTGTTCTAATTTTCTATGTAGAGCCACAGAATAAATCTGGAATTTCTTCCTTTTACTAGTAGCAGCCTTTTGATTAACTACAGACATTTGGTATAGGCTCCTTGAATTTACTTCTCTTCAGGTGGGACATCTCAATTCCTCCAAACATTTCTCAAATTTCTTTAACTTTAGCTGAAGCCATAATCCAGGCAACTTCACATGGTGAGCCTGACCTTGTTGCTGGCAAGTCAGGCAGTGCTGGGCTGAAATTCTGGCTGTGCCATATCCAGCTTAGGACTGGCCTTTAGTGAGTTTCTCAATTGCTCCAAGTCTCAGTTTGCACCTTTGTAAAACAGTGATAATCATGACTTATGTAATTTAAGTGAGATGATGAGTGGAATGTGTATACTAAACACCTGGCACAGAATGCATGTAAAGCAAAAAATCTTTTGGGCCTCCAGTCAAAAAAAGCAAGTCACTTGAAAAGGGGAAGAAAAAAAAATCAGATTGCCATAACACTTTGAGAGAAGCACTTAAAGCCAGAAAATAGAATAGTGTGTTTAAAATACTCAAGAAAAAAATATTTGAACCTATATTCTGTTATATCAAAATGTATATCTACCTAAACAAGCTTTCAAGTATAAAGGTTATAGAAAACTAACATGCAACAGTTCCAGGAGCATTTTCCCATGACTTTCTAAAAGATGTACTAACTAGAGAATAAGCTTGGGACAACCAAATTAATTGAAGAAACATCATCATAAGTACTGATAGTAAGCATTACATGTATACGGATTTACATGTAAAATTAACACTCGATGATGGTTATAAGTGAGAGTAGAGTGCATAGTGGCTGTTGGCTCTGACAATGTAGATACAGTATAGTTATTAAAAAAAGAAAAGGAGAATGAGAGGGCATACAAGAGTAGAATAACAATGCTGCCTTCTTGTAGTTAGTA
>NW_005871552.1:0-6622 GCF_000147115.1 Myotis lucifugus | reverse complement strand
CTGCTCTGTGCATGACAGGGGGTGGCACCCCAACTCCCCAATCGGCCCTGCTCTGAGCCTGACCAGGGGCTGCACCTAGGGATTGGGCGTGCCCTCTGCCACCCGGGAGCAGGCCTAAGCCAGCAGGTCGTTATCTCCCGAGGGGTCCCAGACTGAGAGAGGGCACAGGCCGGGCTGAGGAACCCCCCTCCCCCCCCCCCCCAGTGCACAAATTTTTGTGCACCGGGCCTCTAGTATTATATAATGTTAGTTGTGGCAGACTATAAAATGGCCAAAAATTCTTCCTTTTTTTTTTTTTTTTGTTACTCCTCATCCAAGGATATTTTTTCTGTTGGTTTTCAGAGAGTAGAAAGGGGGGGGGGGCAGAGAGAGAGAGAGAGAGAGAGGGAGAGAGAAATATGGATCGGTTGCCTCCTACGCATACCCCCACTAGGGCTGGGGACCAAACCTGCAACTCAGGTATGTGCCCTTGACTGGGAACTGAACTTGAGACCTTTCAGTGCTCAGGCCGACACTCTATCCACTAAGCTACACCAGCCAGGACTCTTCCTTTTTTTATGCACAGCTTTTCTGCTCTCCTCATCAAGAGGTGCACTGTATTTACTGCTCCCCTTGAATCTAAGATTGACATGTGACCTGATTTGGCCAAAGGTGTGTTAATAAGCATAATGCAAACAGAGGGAACTAATGGGCAATGAAAAAAGGGGGTAAATAACTAAGGTGTTACATAATGGCATGAGAATATAGTAGCCTTTAGAACATAATGTAAGTTGCTCTTTTAAAAAACCACACAAAACAGCAAACAAAAGCAAAATCATACTAAGTAATGGGGAGAGAGAATAAATAAAACAGACCAAACAGAGAAAAAATATTCATATAAAAGACTCGTGTATATACATTTTACATAAAACAATGAGACAAAACTGAGGCCAAACATATCGGTTATATGAATAAATTTAAATGGGCTCGCCCTGACTGGTTTGGCTCAGTGGATAGAGCTTTGGCCTGTGGACTGATGGGCACATCCCCAGTGGGGAGTGTGCAGGAAGCAGCTGATCGATGTTTCTCTCTCATCGATGTTTCTAACTCTCTATCCCTCTCCCTTCCTCTCTGTAAAAAATCAATAAAATATATTTAAAAAAATAAAAATAAAAAATAAATGGACTCAAATTCACCTAATAAAAGGGAAAAATTTCAGGAATACTCTCCCTCCAAGGAGCACACCCGTGCTGTTCCCTTTCCACTTGCCTTCCCCTACAGGCACATATCCCCTAACTTCTAAGAGACCCCATGAGACTTGAAAGCAGAGGAGCAACAAGTAGGGGCAGCTCATCCTGGGCTAACTCCCAGAACCATCTCCAAGGCCCCCTTTCTCTGTGTAGTCCTTCCCTTTGGATATTCCCATCTCCCATCCCCTTTTCCTTAAATACAATTTTCTTTTTAAAAATAATAAATAAAGGAAAGAAAAAAATTCAGACTGGCTATCAAAACAAAATCCAACACTATGCTCAACTACTATAGTAGTATTACTAAGAAGTAATCTAGATATCTTATGAAATGAAAAAAAAGTAAATATGGTAGATTATAATTTATCTAAGCAATAGAAAAATATAAATATATAAACTTATCTACACAAGCAATGGAAGGATAGAGCACAAAGTTTTTAATAGTTACTTATAAGGGAAGGGAGAGAACAGAGCAGAGGAAATGGGGATAAAATTCAGACTTTTCTAAATACAGTATATCTTGCTTTTTAACTTTGACTTTGGAACCATGACAAAATTGTAAGTAATTACAAAACAATTATAATTTTAAAAGCAATCACTGAGAAAATAAAAGAAAACAAATGAACATAAATGTGTCAGCTGGGGGTATAAAACTCACAGAGAGGGGACTAATGGAAAAGGCTTTATGAAACAGAGATCAGATTTTAAGTCCCTCAAGGGGGATACCCTGTTCTTAATTATCCTATTGGTGGTGACTGCATTGGTTTCGTTATACTGAGACTGCTGGATTTATATCATGGGATAAAGCAAATGAATAACTGTATATTCTATTTCTATGCATGATGTATTTCTATTTGAAAGGAGTGAGAGGAGGAGGAAGAAAAAAAATTTTTCTTAGTTTGTCTGTTGTAAAGGCTCAGAAACAATGACCAACCCAGTACAATTGGCACTCTAACACCCAGACTGTGGTCTGGAAATACCATTTTCCATGAAAAGTAACCAGAGCTTCCTTGGAGATGTGCTGATTTTGGGTCTGGGGCAGAACATGTACAAGATGAGCCTGGAACATCTTGTCAAAACACAGGGGAAGTAAAAAATATTTGGCCAACCAAGAGAGGATAGGACAACTGGATCATTAGTAAGGGTCAAAAGTGCAACTGACTGAATTACATTGTATATGCTTACATGCCATTATGTCCATGAGTTCATAATGACCCTAAAACAAAATAACTGACTGGTCCCCACTGGAGAATTATAATAAATCAACTCACTCTTTTAAAAAGCAGTAAGTTAAGGGAAAGAATCAAATCTATATTCTGTCTTTTTTGCAAACCCCAGATAAGTTTTTCTTTAGAGATGTATTCCAACAAATTAAAAAAAAAGGAATGCTAGAATTATAGTATCACCATATTGCAACCTCTAATGAAATAATGGATCTAGGTTAAACAGGACAGGAAAATATATGAAACAACTCAAAGGGATTAAAACTAGTAAAAGCAGGCTGCAGGAAACTCTACAGGACAAATGACCCTATTTCTTCAACAAATGAGAGAAAGAGACTAAGAGCTAGGTTAAGAGATATATTAGAGATTTAAATATTCACAATATGTGGCCTTATATGGATCTTTGACTCAAATGGAAAAATAAAAACTCACCACCCTTGAGATCATTGGGAATTTTAATAGTAAGTAAATATTTAATGATAATAAAGATTTATTTTTAAGGCGCAGTAATAATATTATTGCTTTGTTTAAAAAAAAAGAATTTGTCTTTCAGAGATGCACACTGAAAAATTTAATATTTACCAGTGAGTATTATATGGTATCTAGAATATGCTTCAAAATCAAACAAAAAGGGAGTGTGTATTTGATAAAGATAAAACAGGATTGGTCATGACAGTGGCAGGGAGAGGAGGTAAGTACACAGAGGATTCATTATATTCTTCTGCCTTTGGGGATTATCTTTTAAAAATTCAACCAAACCAACAACCAGACCAAAGGAGCCTTTCCCCTCCCCTTGCTCACACTCCTCAGGGCATTTCCGGTGGTTCAAGACTCGCCATCGTAGTCACTTCTCTGATGACTATCCCACACTGTGTTACCCTTTGGTTTTCTAGTCTAATTACCCCAATAGCTTAACTAAGGTAAAAGATTTGTCAGAACCTCATTTTCACTTTCACTGCTTTTTTGGCTTTATCATGCTGCTATAACAATACACTTTGGCAAACCTAAACATTCCCTTTTTCATATGAAAAACAAAGTAAAATAGAGCACCTGACATACAATAAACTTAAGTTTCTCTAATTTTTCCCTGAGAATAATTAAAATGAAGCATTACCTAAGACATCTTGACCAGAATTTATATCCCTCATAAGGATCAGGAGTTCAACTAAAAAATGGAGTGAACATATCCCCAAACTCAAGCTTTTGCAGTCGCTGATTTCTCAAAGCAAACCAGGGGTGCCAAAAAATTCAATTACCTGCAGGTCCTGTACTCCAGTCTTCCAGCCTGGCACATGTCTGACATGTGGTAAAATCTGGACAGAGTCTCACATCAGTAAATGAAACCACAAAACCACAGAATATCAGTTCACACTAAAAAAGAAATGGTGCCGTTTTCCATTTGGGGTATTTGTTAAACATTACAAAGGAGCTAAGTCAAAGGCAAAAGTAGTCCAGCACTTCTGGTAAAAACCAGAAAAGCCCAACACTAACAGTCCAGAATGATCTTTAACCACAGACATCACTTACACCATATCAAGAAACAAACAGAACTGGGGTGCAGGTGAGGAGGTGGACTGGACTAATGCAGAATGCAGTCTCCTCCCACTAGAAATAGGAGAGTTAGAGAAAGGAAACTAACACTTTTAAAAAGTATATATGTTTTTATTGAACTTAGAGAGAGAGGAAGGGAGAAGAATAGAGAGATAGAAAAATCAATGAGAGAGAAACTATCAGCTGCCTCCTGAACACTCCTACTGGGGATCCAGCCTGCAACCAGGGCATGTGCCCTTACTGGAAATCAAACAAATGACCTCTTGTTCATGGGTCGATATTCAACCACTGAGCCACATCAGCCAGGCTTTTTTTTTTTTTTTTTAATGTACAGCTGAGCTTAAAGAAAAGAAAAGGAAATCCTCAGGTGTCAGAAATAAGAGAGAACTTAAAGGCAGAGGTTAAGAACAAGAGAGGGCTGGGGCAGCCAAAGGGGAGGGAAAGGTGTAAGACCTAAATGCAGACCCCACCTTCCAGAAGCCACACAGAGACTCAGACACAGTTTCAGGCCTGTGAGGAGCAGGAACTGGACCAGAGCATAAAGCTAGGGACATACAAGAGCTAACCTCTCAGAGAGAAGGACTACATTAAGAACTCATCAACTGGTCCTGAGACTTGGCAATGTCATTTGTGCCTGCCTTAGGTGGAAAGAATCTGTAAGAGAAATCACAACTCATGCTTGCTCCACAAGTGGTATTAAGAAAAAAGAAATATGCATGGTAAGTAGTCGATAAATTGACCAAATTCACCATTTCAAAGACACAGATTCTCAGACTGAAGAAAAGCAAACCGACATATCTATGCTATTCAGAGAGACACATCTAAAGCAACTCAGAATGGTTAAAAATGAGAGGATAAAAAAAATATTTGAGGCAAGTACTAAACAAAAAAGGGAAAACTTGATATATTTTATATCAGAGAAAACTGAGTTCAGGGCAAAAAACACTATTTAGAACAACAGCATTTAACTATCCAAAGCAAAAACTGACAGAATTACAAGGAAAAACCAACAATTTCAAAACCACAGTAAGAGCTTTTAAAAAATATATTCCAATTATAAACTTATAAATCAAGCAAACAAATATAATTAGTAAATAAATAAAAGATTAACAGCTTGATCTACTGGACAGACCTATGGAACCACATACCACTTCACAATTAGAAAATTATACTTTACTTTCAAACACCCTTGGAATATTTATAAAAATTGACTTAGGTCATAAAGAAAGATGCAACAAATACCATGGTGGGGACTAGGGTGCAAATTAGAACAATCTCTACTTTCTGCCCCATTTCTCTGATCACAGTCAGAGAAGTCTATCTTCCCACTAACCTAAAGTGAATATTGTATATATCTAGGGAGTGAACTGATGTAGGAAAGGCTAAACATTTATATAGAACATGGAATGATTATGACACTTAATATCACAGAGCAACCCAGCCGGTGTGACTCAGTGGTTGAGCTTTGACCTATGAAACAGAAGGTCACAGTTCAGTTCCGGTCAGGGCGCCTGCCCGGGTTGCAGGCTTGATCCCCAGTAAAGAACGTGCAGGAGGCAGCTGATCAATGATTCTCTCTCATCATTGAAGTTTCTATCTCTCTCTCTCCCTCTCTCTTCCACTCTGAAATATATATTAAAAAAATTTTTTTAAATATATCACAGAACAGCTAATAAATCCTATGAGGAAAACAAAACCTGCTTGACCGTGTGCATCACCCTGGAGTGATGCAGGGATTAAGGAAATAAAGGGCTAAGTCATTCTGGGGAAAGGGAAACCTAGAAACAAAGCAAGCAGGTGGTTTTCACAGGTTGATAACCTATGAGTTTTATTAAAATTATTTTTTCTTAGCCTAAAACACTTAAAACATATCATGAGCTGCTGTTTTCCCAAGGCAACTACCTAATTATAAATTCTTTGTTTTGTTTTTCCTTATCAGTAAGCTCTCCAAAAAGAGCTAAGGCCTGAAGGCAAACCAGTATATTATCATCCCTTAGTCCATCACTGGCCGTATTCAGTGGTCGCCAACCTTTCGGACCTCACGGACCACCAGTTGACGACCGCTGGTTTAGATAACCAAGATTCATTACCAGGTATACATTCCTGTCCAAACATGAATTATGAAAAAAGATCTTTACTCCTAAGGGCAGCCGTTGTTCACCACTGCTGCTAAATTGCAGCATTAAAAGTATTGGATTTATCAAGATAAGAAGACAAAGATCAAGCTCTAACATAATCACTTATCAAAATGCTTGTAAGCATTTAAAAGGGGGGAAGGACTAGGAGGGGGAAGTTCCCTTTACGAAAATTAGAAATCTAATGAAAATTTAGAGGAAAGTCTTTAAATTTACTTCAAATACTTTACTGAAAACATCTGATCTTCACTTATATATAATTCTCCAAACATTATTCAGTAAAAATGTCTCTGAAGCAATATTAAAACTGAGTATCAACTGCTTGTGAAAATTTCTTCAAGGAGTTAACATCAACAAAACATAGCCAATGGTATCATTCAGATACTCCTCTGTGGTTTTTATGTGGCTCTTTCCCATTCAGTCTATTAAATCTTTCCATTACCAGATATTATGGTAGTATTTCTTTTTATATAAAGATCTCCGTCTT
>NW_005871551.1:586399-598289 GCF_000147115.1 Myotis lucifugus | reverse complement strand
ATGTGGAAGTTGGGGGCGGGACCTGCGCACTAGGGAATATAATGCTGGTTGTGATCCCTTTGGCGTGCCTGCCCACCAGACACCCCATCTTACAAGACCGCCATTAATAGTTTTGCTTTCGCCATACTTCATGTTTCTGAGCCCACTGTTTGACTTTGGACAGGTGAGCGTGTTTCTCACGTAGGGAGAGATTTTAAAATCAGTGATGCCCATGTTTTTCTTTCAGAAGGATATGTATTAGAACTAAATGAATCGGATACTGAACCAAAGGGGAAAATGATTTCAAAGGAAACTCCCAAGAGGAAACTAATCTTGACTGACTGAACGTTTACCAGTCATCTTTTCTTCATTAACTTCCATGAGAGCCTGAGAGAAGGCTTAATAGGGGACCTGCCCTACTCAGAATGGCCCAGACAGCCCAGAGACGTGCAGTGATGCCTAACTCTCGGCTTGCTACACATGCCTCTGGAGATGGTGTGAGAATAAACAAATCATCTTTTCTGTCAAAGAACAGTTTAGACAGCAACCATGTTGGACTGCGTGACTTGGCAGCCTTCATGTTGGCCGTGTGGCTTGCAGCTCCCCTGGGGGCTGCGATCTTGAAACAGCAAAGGCCAACCCCTCCCTTTGAATTAGCCAATCGGGAAAGACTTGCGCCTGAGCTCCAATCAAGAGCAAAGAACGGGTCACGTGTGTCAGGGGTTATAAACCAGAGCAGCCCACCTGCTGGGTGTGCGCGCGCTTCCAGACCATGTGTGCGCACCCTTCTATGTAGAAGTAAAGATGTTTGCCTGCTGCCTGGCTCCCGGGTGTGCTTTGTGTTCTACCAGAACCCCTGATTTGGGGGGCTGGCCTTATTTCTAACAATTTGTGGGCTTGTCCAGGATACCATCTGTCACCACAGAGAAAATGGACCCCCTCTCCTGACACCCCGCTGCCAAGTTGCGGTGGCCTCGGTGAGGAGGGACAGCCACTACCCCTGGGCTGACTATGAGCTTGGGATCGAGAGTCAGCCAGCAAGGCAGGAAGGGCCCAAGCAAGACCCACGACAATCAGGTGACCTCATGCATGAGCCAAGGTGGGAATTGGACTAAGCACTACTTTGGTGATTGGGTGTCCTTGGAGGTCGGGCATATGTGGCTGGGATGTGTCTTGGACATAAAGCGAGTGTGGAGTTCTGATCTGTGGTTCCATTCTCCTGCAAGGGAAGCGGCAGAGAGGGACGAAGCAGATCTCGGGGAGTACGAGAAACCTCCAACATGGGGGGTTGAGTACATAGTCACAAGGGACCTGCCAAGGATGGGAAGCAGAAATTCTAGGCCAAGGGAATACATTCCCCCGAAATAGTCCATTGGGAGAATGCTGAGGTTCTGGGGAGGCAAGTTCCCAAACCAGGGACAGAAGACATTGCTCTTGGTGTAAACTTTTAGTGTTGTGCGCGCCTGTATGAGAGTGTGTGTTGATGTTTTATGTCTGTTTTTTTGTTGTTGTTTAATTTGTTTACTTAGCTAGTGAAATTTCTGTCTGTATGTCTGTGATGCAATTTTGGCTAACTTTTAGGGACTTTAATTTGCTCTTCCCTGATTTATGATTTTGCTGTGCTGGGTTAAAATTTTAAGATTCTAAGATTAATTTAAAAGTGTAAAATTCATAAATGTTGCAATCAAGGGGAATTTAAAACAAAGGCCAGCCAGTTCCAAGACTGCTTGTGGTTAACAAAACATTATCTTCCCCACCTGAGGCAAAGCGGGAGGGAAAAAAAAAGCCAGAGGTTTCCAAGCGGCAGAATGGAAGGCAGTACTTGGGTGCTTGCCGAACTGGGAAGGGCGGAGAAATTTCCAAAACCCTGCCCTGCATCACGTCCATTAAACATCCAGTTGTCAGTGTTGGTATTAACTGGGACGGGACTGGGACGGAAGCGGGTGGCCTGAGATGGGACGTGGGTGACCTGTGCCTGCTTGTGATGTCACAAACCCGCGCAGGCCAGCTGAGGCAGAACTAAGGCTGACCTTGGGGCACGCAGCATGAGAATGGGCAGTTTTTGAATGAGGGTGGACTGCATTCCAAGGGTGGTCCTGGAGGCATAGGACTGCCAGCCAGATTAGCATGTCCTTTCTTTGAACAGAAAGGGCGATCATAGTTAACAGCGTAATTCAAATCCCTGTTAAAAAAATTAGTCAAGAAAATGCTTTAGGTAATAATTGGTTTTAAAAATCTCAAAGTTGATAAGATATAAAGCTTTTCAGTAAAAATATAAAAGAGAACAAGGGCAGACAATTGGGAGCCCTTGAATTGCCTCGCCCCTCCCTATGCCACCGGGAGAAGACAACCTGAGGAAACATCCAAGATGGTGGGTTTATAATCCCAGCCTCCCGCTCAGACTCCAACTGGCCCTTTGGCCACCACGCCACCAGAAACCAGCTTTTCTAGGCTGCGAAAGAAGTTGGAGCAGTAAAAAAAAAAAAAAAAAAAAAAAAAAAAAAAAAAAAAAAAAAAAAATAAAGAAAAAAAAAAAAAAGAGAGAGAGAGTTAAAGGCTCTACTGGAAGACCCACATGGTATAGTTGACCAATTAGATCAATTTCTAGGCCCACAAGTATATACGTGGACCAAATTAATGTCCATTTTAAGAATCTTATTCTCAGGAGAAGAGAGAGCTATGATTCGAAGGTCAGCTATGGTGGTCTGGGAGCGAGAGCACCGACTGGCCCTGGGGCACTTCCAGCAGATGGTAAATTCCCAAACCAGGAGCCTCAGTGGGACCATAACAACATGGCCCATAGAGGGCACATGAGAGACCTTAGGGAGCTCATCATTGAAGGAATTAGGGAAGCAGATCCCTGGTCTCAGAACCTAAACAAAGCCTTTAATATTCAGCAAGGCAAAGAAGGGTCTTCAGAATTTACCAAGACTAAAAGATCAAATGAGAAAGTGCTCTGAGCCAGACCCTGAGGACCTGTTGGGCCAAGAAATATTATAAGTTACATTTTGTTACCTATAGTTGGCCTGACATCTCAAGAAAGTGGCCTAGGGAAGGGCTGGCCCTGAGGGCCAGAAGCAGAAGCAGCAGCACTAACCTTAGATGATGTATCTCTAAGGAAGAATGTAGCAGTTTATACATAATTTTCCAAAGTCTTTGGTAACTTAAAACTTTGGAGTTACTGAATTATATAATATTTTATTGGCCTGATTAAAAAAAGAGGATTAATTGGTCTGAACCAAATTTTTTAATATTAAAACCAGTTTAAATTTAATGTCTTTTAGAATAATTACAAAAAGTGTGTTGATAAATGTTAATCTAAGAAATGCTGGCTGTTTACTTTTTGGTAAATCATTGAAAAATTAAAGTTTCTAAGAGTGAAGAATCCTAATACACTAAAAAAAAAAAAAAAGAAAGAAAAGGTCTGTCCAAGTTGCAGAAATACTTAATGGAAGGACTGAGGCACGGTTATGCATTTTGAAGGAAAAAAGAAGGTGGTTTCTAAAGGTGGTTATTTCTGGAAACTGTAAAAATGTTTTTGAAAGTTGTAAGAATGTCCGTGGAAATTATAAGAAGTTTATAAAAAAGAAATGTTAAAAGGAAATTGATTAAATGATACAGGCCAGTAGGCCAGGACAAAGCAGGGAAACTGAAATATTAAAACAGCAGTTTGCAACCGTCTAGAAAACTCTGCCTTCCCTAAACCAAGAGTCAATGATTTGAATTCTGCCTCCCTAAACAGAGGGTAAATAGCTTGTGCCAAGGTTCTCAGGAAGACTGATGGGAGAATCCAATTAGTGTCATTTGCTGTCCACACCCAAGGACAAATGAAGTTAGAAGATAAGCCTTATTTTGGTCAGTTCTTTTCTAGTAAAATGATTATGTTATGTTAATCAGGTATTTAATAAAAAGACCACCTTTTAATGATAGGAACTGAAGTTTGCTGGCCTATATTACTGTCTAATACACTTTAATATATAATCTTTTGGTAAAATCAAGTTGGACAACCTTCCTAGGGTTTGAATTTTAGGAAAAGTTTTTTTTACCTGGAGTTTGCTGTAGGTGATTCCAATAGGCCTGGAATGCCTCAGGATCTTCCTACAGTGGAAACTAGGGACCAATTTCTTAAGAACTATGTACTGAGTATCTCTTCTACTTCATTATTATTATTTTTTAATATATTTTTATTGAGTTCAGAGAGGATGGGAGAAGGATAGAAAGATAGAAACATCAATGATGAGAGAGAATCATTGATCAGCTGCCTCCTGCATGCCCCCTACTGGGGATCAAGCCCACAACCCAGGCATGTGCCCTTGGCCAGAATCGAACTCAGGACCCCTCAGTCCACAGGCTGACGCTCTATCCACTGAGCCAAACCGGCCAGGCCTCTTCTACTTTAACTCTGTCAGGTTAGAAGGCCTCCTGACCCAAGGCCCTCTTGAGTTTCCGGTTCATCGCCATCGACCAGAAGGCTACGTTTGTTTAATCAAGACTTGGAAGGGAAGCAAGTTGGAACCCTCCTGGGAAGGACTTACCTGTCTTGCTTACCACAGAGACTGCTGTTCGGACTGCAGAGCGAGGTTGGACCCATCACACACCGGTTAAGGGCGGACACACCTCAACTTGGACAGCCATACCAGGACATGTCCCCTTGAAATTGATGCTAAAAACGGTGAGCTGTCTTAATAACCATCATGTATTGGGCTCTATTTGCTTTAGGGATCTGGCAAATTGCAGGGGCTTACAATGTGGCTGGAGAAATGTGTACAATCTGGATCATGTTTACCCAGTTAAGTTATTGATTATAGATCACTTGAATGACTTGGATATTTCAGCCTTTAGGTCAAAAGATTGGCTAGGACTAGATTTAGGAGTAGATGTCACAGGACAAGATCCCCTAGGCCACTGCCACCAGCATGCAAATAGAAGTAGGTTATAAGGGAATGAAAACCTGGGTGGAATGGATTAGATATTCTGTACTCGCCCTAAATAAAAGTGACTGTTATGCTTGCACAGCAGGAAGACTAGAGGCCCAAGTGGTCCCATTTCCATTCAGATGGACCTCAGACAGTAAGGAGATAGAATATGTGCTTGCCTTGTCCCAGGAGGAAACTGCCTGGGGAAACACTTCCTGTAAGACTCTCGCCTTGTTTTTCCCATTCAACAGAGGTAACGAGCAAGGACCCCCCAAAACTATCCGGCCCCGTCCTCGGACGTAAACTATACCTCCTGCCTCTCAAGGGGGAACAGTGCTCGGAGTTTATGAGAAAATTATCCAGATGCGTAAATGGCCGAGTATCCTCAGAAGCCCATCGTGCTGCACTGCCTATGCCCCATGCTGATGTCTGGTGGTGTCATGGGGACCCTGACTTGGGCCTTGCCCAGCAGTTGGAGTGGAACTTGTGCTCTGATACAATGGCTATCCCTTTCACGTTGGCACATCCTAAACCTTTTTCAATGGACAGACAGACTAGGAAGAGGAGAGGGTCCGGGGGCCCCTTTGATCCCCATATACACACAGATCCCATTGGGGTTCCAGGAGGGGCGCAAGGAGTTTAAGGCTAGAACTCAGATTGCCGCAGGGTCTGAGTCTGTCCTGTGCTGGCGGCCACTGTGAACAAGAATGTGGTGGATTAGTTATATTTTCTAGAACCAGCAAAGGCTTGTTAACTATGCTCGAGACGCAGCTAAAGGGATAGTGAGCAGCTAGAGGCCAGTAGCAGGCTGCCTGGGAGAACAGGCAGAAGGGGGAGGAACAGGTGTCATGTTGGGGCCAGTGCTGCACATTCATCCCTGACAACACGGCACACGGACGTCGCTGAGCCTAAGGCACCGGCAGCTTTGGTGACGAGTGAGCTGGAGCCTGGGACCGAGGCTCCTTCTCCGATTCCCTGGAGCGATGGTTGGAAAGTGGAAGGCGCGATGGTGTCCACGTCACCCCTTTGATTGGGAGCTGCAGTGATGGGTGTCACAGCATCCCGTGTGTGGGGTCTTATCCAAGGGCTAATGGGAACCGCATGGACCCAACAGCAGTTAGTCTCCTCCTGGACACTGCAGAGCAGGAAAGTCAATGGATGTCAGCGAGTTTGAAGACAGAGTTTGAATAAAGAAAAGGGGGGAATTGTGAGAATGAACAAGTCATCTTTTCTGTCAAAGAACAGTTTAGACCAGGGGTGGGCAAACTTTTTGACTCGAGGGCCACAATGGGTTCTTAAACTGGACCGGAGGGCCGGAACAAAAGCATGGTGGAGTGTTTGTGTGAACTAATATAAATTCAAAGTAAACATCATTACATAAAAGGGTACGGTCTTTTTTTTTTTTTTTAGTTTTATTCATTTCAAACGGGCCGGATCTGGCCCGCGGGCCGTAGTTTGCCCACGGCTGGTTTAGACAGCCGCCATGTTGGAGTGTGTGACTTGGCAGCTGCCACATTCGCCACTTGGCTTGCAGCTCCCCTGGGGGCCGCCATCTTGAAACAGCAAAGGCCAACCCCCTCCCTTTGAATTAGCCAATCAGGAAAGACTGTGCGCCTGAGCTCCAATCAAGAGCAAGGGACTGGTTCGTGCATCAGGGATTATAAACCCAAGCAGCCCACCTGCTCGGTGTGCGTGCACTTCTATGCAGAAGTAAAGATGTTTGCCTGCTGCCTGGCTCCCAATATGCTTTGTGTTCT
This sequence comes from Myotis lucifugus, assembly GCF_000147115.1. Taxonomy (NCBI): domain Eukaryota; kingdom Metazoa; phylum Chordata; class Mammalia; order Chiroptera; family Vespertilionidae; genus Myotis; species Myotis lucifugus. Next base: position 591,637 of record NW_005871551.1, on the reverse strand, counting down.
ACCAGGACCCCTGACTTGGGGGATTCGCCTTATTTCTAACAATGGGGAACCAGGCCACAGGGCCTTGAGAGTCCCCTTTTCTTTTGGGGAATAAAATCTTCAACTGGGAGAAATCTGCCTCGGGGTCCTTCAAGGAAAAAGGCGAATCTTGTTTTGCAGCATAGCCTGGCCCCACTCTAAAGTGGACAGTGGAGAGGTGTGGCCAGTTACTGGCACCATTAAGTGGAATGCTACCCTGTGGCTGACCCTGCTTTCCCATCCCCAGGGAAGTGAATGGAGAACAAGGCCGTCTGAGATCAATGTGTCTTTTCCATACATGCAAGCCGTTATGAATCAGAAACGGCCCTCAGCTATATGCTACCTGTAAACTAGATCTCTCTGTAATTGCTACAGAGCCTCGGAGAAAGATATTCAAATGGAAAGAAACATTAAAAAAAAATTGCTAATCCTTGAGGAATTAAAGTACTGTCCTTGCTTTACAATGCGGTCGTTAAGGGCCAGAGAGGCGTGTGGCTCCAGAATAACAAAGCCCACTGAATCCTTTTCATTCCCCCAAACCTCCCCTGTTCAGCTCAAATGCTCATAGATAATTGGCTTTCCAAAACCAAAGTCCTAGGACCTTTGAGATGCAAATACGAGGAACTCTGGTCTGGGCCATTTTTAAAATACAATCTGTGGAAGATAGCCACCTAAACAAATCACTTAACTTACTTCAACTATTCCTTTCTAAATTAGTAAATTTCAATTAAGGTTATTAAATTTCTAGATAGAAATAATATGAAATACTGAAACATTGATCACTAGATAAGTCTTTAAATTCACCTGCTTTTGTCTTTATTGCCCGAAAGTCTGTAAAAATGATTTATGCTGTTCATATAATGTCTTGTGCTTGAAGGTGTGTTTCTTGAAAGTGAGAGTGTGTTTAAAATGTGTTTATAAACACCAATCTAAAGAATGCTGGTCGCTTATTTTATTTTGGTTATTATTGAAAACTGAGGCTTTCTAAGAGTTAAAAGTTCAAATTAAGTTGGGAGAAATTATATGGTTGTGATAATAGAAGGCGTGAGGTATGGAGATTCATTTTTTGAGGGAAAAGGAGGGAAAAAACTTGTTCTTGTTATGTTTGATCAAATAGTTGAACTGATACCTCTCCCCTGGGAACCAACCTTTAGGCCACTTCCCAAGGGACATTGCCTTCCGCTTAGACCACTTTCCACCTGCTAAGACCATTATCTCTCCCTTCTGGACCTTCCCAGGATCCATACCTGCCCAGAGAATTCTCCACCCAGAAAAAGGACCTGGAGACCTTTAAAATCTCTGACTCCTTGTCCCTGGGTGCTGACGCCAGATTGGGGCTCAGCTCATCTGGTCCCCAGATGACCTAATAGATTCATAATCCCTCACCACTCTGGCCTCGTGCGTTTCTCCTTCGGCGACCCTAACAGTTCTAAAGATATTTATTTCTGAATGGATAAGAAGGTTTGTGGAAAAATGTAGGAAGGTTTATAATATGTGAAGGTTATAAAAGTTAGAAAATTTTAAGTTAATAAAAATTTTTCTTGAGGTTTCTTTGCAAAAATTAGTAATTTGAATTATGTTAAGGTCTTTATGTGTATGGTCTTTATGTGGTAAGTGTTTGTGTATTACGTGTGGTAAATTTTCAGCCTCTGCATGGCATTACTAGGATATAATCTTTTATTGGCCTAATTTAAAAAATATATATATTTTTTATTAATTTCAGAGAGGAAAGAAGAGGGAGAGAGAGATAGAAACATCAATGATGAGAGAGAATCATTGAGTGGCTGCCTCCTGCACACCCCCTACTGGAGACTGAGCCTGCAACCCAGGCATTTGCCCTTGACCAGAATCGAACCTGGGACCCTTCAGTCTGCAGGCCGACTCTCTATCCACTGAGCCAAACCGGCTAGGGCTGTTGGCCTAATTAAAAAATAAATAAATAAATAGTTATATAAATTAAGCAGAATTCTATGTTCTGGACAAAATTTTTAATATTAAAACTGGTTTAAGTTTAATGTCTTTTAGAGTTATTACCATAAAATATATGTTTATTACCTAGATTTACAAAGAGCTTATGATACAATCTTTTGGTTAAGTATATTTGACAATCTGTACAAAGTTTAAATTTTAAGACTTTTTAACCAAGAGATGACTTTGAGTCACTCCAGTGGGCCCTAGAATATCTCAAGGATTTATTCTCTCTTCTTAAAAGAAATATTTTTGAACTAAATTAGGCCTTTTTAATATACTTGAAATGACATGAGAAGCTTTGTCAAATAAAAATTAATAATAACTACATTCTATTTATGTACATACATTTTGTTAAAACGAATGTTATAGGAATTTCAGTCTGCTCCAGAAAGGAACTTGCAAAGATTCAGAGCCAAGTTCAAACAGGAAGCTCTCAGGGGTAGCAGGTGTCCAGTCAGGGACACCAGGCAAGCCACAGTGACAGTTCCCTGTGGGGGGGGGGGTGTGGAGTGGGGCATCTGCCAGTGATCCAGTGATACTCGGGGTATTTGCGTTTCACCTTTTGGGAGTTTATGAATTATTTTCAATGCTCAATACACCCCCTCCAGTATGTGCCACTTTTTAAAATCTTACATATTATTTGTTATTCATATGCTGAAATTATATATTGAATCTAAGTATATACATATTTTATATTATTCTCTATGTCATTTTACATTAATTATTAATTACCAAGAAATTATTGTCTTGAAATGTTACATCTTATAGAAAAGCAAAGTTTTTTTTATCAATTGCATTGTGATCAAATCTGTAACCATGCCACTTTAAGTTTTTTATTCATAGACAGTCATTGCTTTACTCTGATGCATTTGCAGGCATGTTATAGCTTTAGAAAAATCCATGAAAAGGACTCTGACCTACTCTAAATTGCAGCCTCTAAACAGGTCATATCTTTGAACTGAATGAAGATTTATGAAACTTCAAGAAATAATTGAATTCAAAAAATACTGGCAAATAATCAGGATAAACAAAAATAGTTATGGGACTAAATGAATTGAGAATAACTGTTCTTATGACTGTTTAAAATATTGTTGGGTTTTTTTTTGGTTTGTTTCATTTTCATTTATTTTTTTTAAAAAGCCCCTAAGTTGTATGGCTTCCACGAAGCATCAGAGAAACAGAGGTGCCATTTCTGTACACTTTGTAAAGCAACACCTAGATGCACACACCACCGCCAACGCCCCAGCGGCTCCGCCCACCCGACCGTGGCTGCCTGGCCTCTGCCACTCCTGCGGGCTGAGACGGAGCTTTAAGGCGCTATTTCCGGTGGCTCAGACACAAGACGCCCTCACACCGGGCACAGCCCTGGCCCAGTGGCCACACAGGTGGCTGCCCCGGGCTCCAGGAGCAGGTGCAGCAGGAACACCAGGCCATGCCACCCCAGCTTTGGTGCAGCATTCTGCTTGGGGTGCCACTCCCATCACGCCTTCCCCTTTGATTTAGGGAGGCACGGGGTGGGCTCATACCTGGCAGCAATGCCCACAGCGCCCCCTGGAGAAAATGGCCTTTGGATAGGGGGAGACGAGGTAGACTTTATGCCACTAATGGGGCGGGGCCTCCAGCTCACACTCCTCCCTTCAGCAGACTTGGCGGAGGGGCAGGGCAGGTGGTGTTTCCCTTTCCTCCTTTTAAATAGTTTATGCTCTTGGAAGGGAGGGCTGGACACAGGAGAAATTTCGGCCACAGTCTTATGTGAAGGAAGTCACCCACGTGGGGTGAGCAGCTCCGGGCCACAGTCTATGTCTTGGCTGTGGGCCACCGGACGAGCTCCTCCAGGAACCGCAGCGGAGGGTGTGGGAGCCACTGTCAGGGTCACTTGTGCCTCTGCAGTGACTTCCTCTTGCTCCTCTTGAAGAAGCAGCAGCACTGGTGCCATCCGCCACCTCTGCCTCTGCAGGCACTGTGATGGGGCGTTGGAGTGACCAGCAGTGGGGTCACCCGCACTCAGCTCTGGTTGCTGGAGTCCAGTGCCCTGTTTTTGCTGGGCTTTGTCCCTAGGCTGAGTTTGCCCAGGCAGGTGGGTGTGAGCTGTGCCAAAGGGCTAGGCAGGGGCTCCCCCGCCCGGGTGTACTCGCAGTGGAACACGAAGCCGCTGCGGGCGAAGAGGTCTGTGACGAGCTTGCAGGTAGCCTGGTCAGGCTTTTCCAAGAAGCCGGGCCCCGCAGGTACATAGCGCGGATACGCGGCCATCTCCTCCGGGTGGCTCTCGCAGAGCACCTCAATGGGCGTGCCCACTTGGTGTCCCCGATCTTCTGGCAGCGCTCTTTGAGCACGTCCCTGAGTCCTGCCAGGGCAGGCTGCCACGGAGACAGCCCATGGACTGTGGCCTAGCGCCTCCAGGTCGTCAGGCGCTCTGCTCCTTGCCCAGGTGTGTACTGATGCTCATGGAGCGCACTGTGCCCTTCAGGCTTTTGTGCTCTCGGCACGGATTGCGCTTCTTGGTCCCAGGGTCCATGTACTCCTGGGCCAGGCCAGAGTCGATGATGCAGATGGCGTCCTGCGCTTGCTGCCCGGCCGACCCACCAGGAAGTCCTCCGGCTGCATGTCGCGGCAGCCGAGGCTCTTGGTGTGCACACACTCCATGCATGTGATCAGCTGGATGGCGATCATGAGCACAGTCTTGAGCGTGATGTGTGGTCACGCAGATCGAATAGGTCCTCCAGGCCGGCCGAGCAGCTCCAGCACCATGGCGCTGTACTTCCCGCGCGGGCCAGAGGGACCGGAGGGACACCCTCTGTGAGCCGAGCTGCGGGTGGAAGCGGTGTTGCAGGCACGGCTGCGGCGCCCACACCGATGGGCTCCAATCGGAGAGCTAAGTATTCATTTGTATAGAGATTCTTTCTGAGCCGAGCTCCCCGAAGTTGCCACAGCTTATCTTCTTCCCGACCCGGAAGTTGGGACCCACCATCAGGACCCCCAACTGGTCCCCGTGTGCCGCCGCTGTGGCTGGTCCGGCCACCAGCCTTGGACATTCTCCCGCCCTCCTCTGACGCCCCTTCCCCTCTTGTCTCGTCAAAGTCCATCAGTTCGTTGTACCCTGGCCTCTCCACCGTGACTCTGCTGGACAGACACCATGGTACCTGGCGGACTCCTGGCGGGTGAGATGTGGGTACTTGCAAGGGCCAGGCCACGGGACTCATCTCAGTGGCCTCAAAGTCGCACGCAGGGGAGGACACATTCTGCTGACAG
>NW_005871551.1:582425-584876 GCF_000147115.1 Myotis lucifugus | reverse complement strand
CTGAGCCCTTAGTCTATTACAGGGGTGGGCAAACTTTTTGACTCGAGGGCCACAATGGGTCCTTAAACTGGACCGGAGGGGCCGGAACAAAAGCATGGATGGAGTGTTTGTGTGAACTAATATAAATTCAAAGTAAACATTATTACATAAAAGGGTACGGTCTTTTTTTTTTTTTTTTTTTAGTTTTATTCATTTCAAATGGGCCGAATCCCGGCCCGCGGGCCGTAGTTTGCCCACGGTTGGTCTATTATAAAGGACCTACCTTGGACAAACCCTTCCATGAACACCTCCCTAATAATTCCCCTGGTAGAATTATATATGGATCTACTTTAGATGAGTATTTTAGGTGAGTATTGTCTAAATATAGGAATGGATGAAATTAATGGCCCAGATGAAAAGTCAGAACTTCTGGATAATAGTAGGTACTTGTTCCCCTCAGATCCTTCCTTACCTAATTTTAGACAGTTTCTGTTCCTAATCAATGTTATTGGTTTAATATTATTGCTATTGCTCCTGGTATGTAACTGCTATAGTAGATACAAAACTTAAGACAAGCAGCAAAAATACTTGGATCATGGTAACTCAAAAATTAAAAATGATCCAAAATATTAAAAAAAATTTTTTAAATTATTTTATTGATTTCAGAGAGGAAGGGAGAGGGAGAGAGATATAGAAACATCAATGAGGAGAGAGACTCATTGATTGGCTGCTTCTTACATGCCCCACACTGGGGATTGAGCCTGCAACCCCAGCATATGCCCTTGACCAGAATTAAATCCAGGATTCTTGGTCTGTAGACTGATGCTCTATCCACTGAGCCAAACTGGATAGGGCTGATCCAAAATATTTTTAACAAGGGCATATGTGATTTTACTGCCTCCTAGTCACCTGACTTTTATTTTGAATAATAATAATTCGACCTTAAGTACCATAGGTTATGGTCTTGCCCCATCCCCAGTGGTCCACCTGTTCAGCAAGACATGCTGACACAAACATCCTGGGAATGAGCCTTCCTAGCACTGTGGGACTCCATTATCCAACCAAAATGTTGGTCATCGATGCATCCTTTGGACTGATTTATGACCAAAAGGGAGATGGGTGGATGAAAGGGGCCACATGCTAACCCAACAAGCTCAGGGAAGGCCTGCATGACAGTCTTGCAAACTCAAAGACACAAAGGATGGTCTAAAATTAGAACTTTAACTAAAAGCAGTTTATAGTGCAGTGATGGCGAACCTATGACACGCGTGTCAGAGGTGACACGCTAACTCATTTTTTTGGTTGATTTTTCTTTGTTAAATGGCATTTAAATATATAAAATAAATATCAAAAATATAAGTCTTTGTTTTACTATGGTTGCAAACATCAAAAAATTTCTATATGTGACACGGCACCAGAGTTAAGTTAGGGTTTTTCAAAATGCTGACACGCCGAGCTCAAAAGGTTCACCATCACTGTTATAGTGGGTAGTCATGTCCTAGGCCAGTGTCTTCCCTGATAAAGGTCAGTCTTTACCTTAACTGAGCCTATTGCATTTTTGCATCTAAGATAACACCCCTGTGAAATGTCAGGGTAACTTGTAACTACCCTTTTTCCAGACCCCTCAGGGCACAACCAAATGTGCCTGGGCGCAGGGACTGAGACCATAAATTTCTTCATTGTTATTGTTATCATGTTAATTGTTGACTGTTAACTATCCTGTCCCCACCTAAGTAAAAGAAGCATGTGTCTATCATGTTACTTTTTATCTAATCCCAGCCCCCCCCCCCCACCATGCTTTCTCCTGCCTCCCTAATCTATCACCAATGGACTTCCTGTAACATACTTATGTCTCCTCCTTTGATTGTATGAAACAAGGTGAAAACTGCCATTCTCTGGAGCATTATCCCCATCTGTTGAAATCTGCTTCCTGGCAAGTGTCAACAGTTTGACTCAAATAAACTCGCAAAAATTCTTCACAAGTTTGAATGTTTTTTTACGTCAACACCCTCATGTGAGGATTAACAAAAAACCAACCAACAAAAAGCAGGATTCTCTCCTCCCGCTCTGGGGGCCAGCAGTCCTCACCTCAGGGTGTCAGGGCGGCCCCTCGGGAAGCTGGGAGAATCCTCGTTCACCTTGTCCAGTGTCCGGAAGCCACCTTCTTCCCGCAGCTGCTGCCCTTCCTCTGCCTTCGAAGCCCGCGGGCAGGTGGGCCTCCAGGCTCTCTCTGCTTCAGACGCTCCCACCGCCTCTCAGGAGCTTTGGAGATTCCACTGGGCCCACCTGGGTGGGTCGGGAGGGCCTCTCCATCTCCAGGCCGGTAACCTCATCACACTTGCAAAGTCCCTTTTGCCACATAAGGTGACCGATTCACAAGTTCCAGGGATGAGGATGTGAACATCTTGGGGGCCCTTATGTACCAACCACACCCAGGGAACTGCCCAGTCTTGGACCTGCCGGTATGGTTGG
>NW_005871551.1:578519-581092 GCF_000147115.1 Myotis lucifugus | reverse complement strand
GTCTGCATTCCCACCAGCAGTGTACTAGGGTTCCCTTTTCACCACATCCTCACCAGCATTTGTCATTTGTTGATTTGTTGATGGTAGCCATTCTGACAGGTGTGAGGTGATACCACATTTTGTTTTAATTTTCATCTCTCTGATGATCATTTGAGCATTTTTTCATATGTCTCTTGGCCATCTGTATGTCTTCTTTGGAGAAGTGTCTATTTAGGTCTTTTGCCCATTTTTAATTGGATTGTTTATCTTCCTTCTGTTAAGTTGTATAGGTTCCTTATATTTTTTAGATATTAACCCTTTATCAGATGTATTACTGCCAAGTATGTTCTCCCATATAGTGGGATCACTTTTCTTTTTTTTATGGTTTCTTTTGCTGTGCAGAAGCTTTTTATTTTGATATAGTCCCATTTGTTAATTTTCTCCTTAGTTTCCTTTGCCCTAGGACAGGGGTGGGCAACCTTTTTGTGAGTGCGTGCCAAAACCAGCAAAATCTCTGACTCAAAATTCTTCTGCGTGCCAACCCTAATTTTTTGAGAACATGTTACGCCTACTTGATATCTCTTAAGGTGTACGTATGTGAAGAACCTCGAAGAAATAATAAAATTCATTTGAGCGACAAAAACACAGTATATGATGATGAAAAATACATTTATTTTTCACACCTCCTACTGGGGATGTGCCTGCAACCAAGGTACATGCCCTTGACCGGAATCGAACCTGGGACCTTTCCGTCCGCAGGCCGATGCTCTATCCACTGAGCCAAACCGGTTACGGCTATTTTTTAATATATACATGTACACTGATAGTCCGACAGCAAACTTTATGACTCTGATATTATCAGTGGGACTTTTGCTGCTGCATCACTGATGACAGAGATTTTACATCAGGTTTATATTTCGTGACCTTCAGAGATATGCACGAGCTACTACTTTCATCCGTCAGGCTACTCCTATTAGGAGACTTAACAAAATTCATCACTGAGAACAAAGATTCACAAGCGTATGTGGATGAAACCAAAACACTGGTCGGATCTAGGAAGGCAGGGAGAGTTAAGGCAGAGGCATAGAAATTGCTCTTCCCCTCTCTTGTCAATCCATGGTCTTTAAGATAACTTGTTATGTAAAATTATTTATCTATCTAAGATGCACCTACACTGAATTTATCTGAAAAATAAAAAAGTCGATATTAAGAAAAAAATTGTAAATGGAAGATTATAAGAGAGGGTTTCGCGTGCCAGCAAAAGTTACTGGCGTGCCCACCCCTGCCCTAGGAGATGTATCCGTAAACATATTGCCTGGAGAGATGCCTGAGATTTTGCTGCCTATGGTTTCTTCTAGGATGTTTATGGTTTCACGACCTACATTTAAATCTTTTATCCATTTTGAGATAGCAACCACACTTCTTTTCACAGCCAGATGCTGTGTGGGTACCCTTCTCAGTTCTGGTGCTCTTTGCTGGTGAGCTCAGCTTGGGGATTGTACCCCAGCGTTCTTGTGTATGGTGTAAGTTGGTGGTCTAGTTTCATTTTTTTGCATGTATCTGTCCAATTTTCCCAGCACCATTTATTGAAGAGACTATCTTGACTCCATTGTATGCTCTTGCCTCCTTTGTCAAATATTAATTGAGTGTAATGGCTTGGGTCGATTTCTAGGGTCTCTGTTCTGTTCCATTGATCTATATGCCTGTTCTTGTTCCAGTACCAGGCTGTTTTGTTTACAGTGGCTTTGTAGGATAGCTTGAAATCTGGTATTGTGCTTTCTCCAACTTTGTTCTTCTTTCTTGAGATTGCTGCAGCTATTCGTGGTCTTTTTTTATTCCATATAAATTTTTGGAGTATTTGTTCTAGCTCTGTGAAGTATACAATTGGTATTTTAATAGGGATTGAGTTGAATCTGTAGATTGCTTTGGATAGGATAGACATTTTAGTTACATTAATTCTTCCAATCCATGAATATGGTATATGCTTCCACTTCTTTGTATCTTCCTCTGTTTCTTTTATCAACATCCTGTAGTTTTCCTGAGTACAGGTCATCTGCCTCCTTGGTTAAGTGTATTCCTAAATATTTTACTTTTTTTGTTGCAATGGTAAATGGGATTGCTTGTTTAGTTTCTCTTTCTGAGGATTCAGTATTGGTGTATAAAAAAGTCATCGATTTTTGAGTGTTGATTTTGTATCCTCCTACATTTTCCAAATTTCATTGATTAAATCTAGTAGTGGTGGAGTCTTTAGGGCTTTCTATGTACAATACCATGTCATCTGCAAATAATGAGAGTTTTCCTTCCTCCTTTCCAATTTGGATGCCTTTTATTTCTTCTTGTTGTCTGATCTCTGTGGCTAGGACTTCCAGTACTATCCTGTATAACAGTGGTTCTCAACCTTGGCTGCATATTAGAATCACCTGGGAATCTTTTTAAAATCCTGATTTCTGGGCCTCATCCTACAGAAATTCTGTTTCCTTTGGGATGGGGGAGGGGCACTTCTTTAGTATAAAGTACAGAAATTTCGGGAGGATGAGGTGTAACAGCGGGGTGATCTGAAAAGTACTTGAGTGTTTCAAGTCGGCAACATAGAG
>NW_005871551.1:574651-578419 GCF_000147115.1 Myotis lucifugus | reverse complement strand
TAAGTCGCGGGCCCTCTTCTTTGCCCCCTCTCTCTTATCATTTTTTTTTTTGTTTATTGTTTGGTTTTGTGTTTATAATAGGGGAAATGGCGTAAGCTGAGGGTGTTAATGAAAAAAAGCAGGTGTGGAGTAAGTAAAACTTGTTGCTATAGATAAGACCACTGCTATATAATGAAAGTGTAATATGCTAAGTGTCCGACCAACCAGTCGACCGTTCAGTCAACTGCTCGACCAGTTGCTATGATGTGCATTGACCACCAGGGGCAGATGCTCTGACCAGTAAGTTAGCTTGCTGCTGGGGTCTGGCCAATTGGGACTGGGCGAGATGGCTGCAATTGGCCCCAATTGCGGCCAGTCTGAGGGACCCCACCTGAGCATGAATTCGTGCACCAGGCCTCTAGTGTTGAATAAGAGTGGTAAAAGTGGACATCCCTGTCTTGTATGCTCTTGCCTCTTTTCAAATATTTATTGACCATAATGGTATTCTTAGGGAAAATGGTTTTAGTTTTTGTCCATTGAGTATGATGTTCGCTGTAGGTTTGTTATATAATACCTTTATCATGTTGAGATATGCTCCCTCTATTCCCACTTTGCTGAGGGTTTTTATAAAAAACCAGAGGCCCAGTAAATGAGATTCATGCACTCGGCGGGGGGGGCCCTTCAGCCCGGCCTGCACCCTCTTGCAGTCTGGGAGTCCACGGGGGATGTCCAACTGACTGCTTAGGCCTGCTCCCCAAGAGTTGTACATCCTTAGCGCTGCCGCAGGGGTGGGAGAGGCTCCCTCCACCACCGCTGCGCTCGCCAGCCATGAGCCATGAGCCTGGCTTCTGGCTGAGCAGCACTCCTCCTGCATTAAGTGTCTGCCCCCTGGTGGTCAGTGCAACTGGTCATTCTGCTGTTTGGTTGATTTGCATATACTCTTTTATTATATAGGATAGGTGTTGGATTTTGTCTAATGCTTTTTCCACATCTATTGATTTGATCATGTGATTTTTGTCTTTCAATTTTTTTATGTGATGTATCATGTTTATTGATTTGAGAATATTGTACCAGCCTTGCATCCCTGGAATAAATCCCACTTGGTCATGGTGTATGATCTTTTTAATGTATTGCTGGATGCGATTTGCTAATATTTTGTTGAGGATTTTATCATTTTTGTGCATCAGGGATATTGGCCTGTACTAGTAATTCTCTTTCTTTGCAGTGTCTTTATCTAATTCTTTGGAATTAGAGTAATGCTGGCCTCACAAAATGAGCTTGGAAGTGTTCCTTCTTAGATTTTTTGGAATATTTTGAGGAGTGTAGGTGTTAGTTCTTCTTTGAATGTCTGGTAAAACTCTTCTGTGAAGCTGTCCGGGTCCTGGCTTTTGTTTGCTGGGAGTTATTTGATTACTGCTTCTATTTCATCAGTTGTTATTGGCCTATTCAGGTTTTCTGATTCAGTTTTCAGAGATTGTATTTTTCTAGGAATTTGTCCATTTCACCCAGGTTATCCAGCTGTTGTCATATAGTATTTCCTTATAATCCTTTGTATTTCTGTGATGTCAGTGGTTACTTCTTCACTTTTCTTTCTGCTTTTATTTATTTAGGTCCTCTCTCTTTGTTTCTTGATGAGTTTGGCTGAAGGTTCATCGGTTTTGTTTATCATTTTAGAGAACCAGCCCTTGGTTTCATTGATTTTTTTGTATTGTTTTTCTAGTCTCTATGTCATTTATTTTTGCTCTAATCTTTATTATTTCCTTCCATTTACTATGGGCTTTTCTTGTTGTACTCTATCTAGTTATTTAAGTTTTAGGGTTGAATAGTTTATTGTTGATTTTTCTTGTTTTTTGAGGTAGGCCAGTAGTGCTATGAACTTTGCTGTATTCCAGAGATTTTTGCTAGTGTGTTCCTTTTCATTTGTTTCCAGGAAGGTTTTTATTTCCTTCTTGATCTTTTTGATAACCCATGCATTGTTTAATAACATGCTCTGTTGCCTCCAGGTGTTTGAATGGTTTTTTGTTTCTGTTTTTGTTTTTACTGTAGTTGATTTTTCATTTCATTCCACTGTGATCTGAGAAGATGCTTGATATGATTTCAATCTTCTTGAAGTTGTAGAGACTTGTTATGTGTCCTAACATGTGGTCTGTCTTTGTGAATGATCACCAGGCTGGCCAGGCACCCCAGGCACACCAGCTGCAAACAGCCATCAGCCCCTCACCCAGGCTGGCACTTGATAAGAATGTATGTTTTGCAGCTTTGGGGTGAAATGCTCTGTAAATGTCAATTAAATCCATCTGATCCAGTGTGTCCTTTAGAGTCACCGTTTCCTTGTTAAGTTTTTGTCTGGGTGATCTATCCAGTGAAGTCAGTGAAATGTTAAAGTCCCCTACTATGACTGTATTGTTGACCTCTCCCTTAAAGTCTTCTAGAAATATATATATATATTAATAAAAGACAGACATGCAAATTGACCGTACCTTCGCTACGCCTTAAAGCCAAGCCCATCAGCCAATCAGAGTGACTATATGCAAATTAACCCAACCAAGATGGTGACCAGCAGCCACGGAGCTGGAGCAAACAGAAGGCTTGATTGCCCCAATGATGGAGGAAGCCAAGCTTCCTGCCTGCTGCTGCCGGCTCTGAGCTCCACTCAAAGCAACAAAGTTTTAATTATAGAAGGTAAATAAACCCCAGATACCTGCTTTCAGCAGGCCGTGGCCACGGAGCTGGAGTGAGCAGGAGGCTTGGGTTGCCTCTGGTGATGGAGAAAGCCAAGCTTCCCTCCCACCCACCCTGGCTGGCTCTGAGCTTCTCTCAAGGCTATAAAGTTTCAATTGTAGAAGGTAAATAAATCCAGAATAAAAAGAAAAAAAGGAGAGGCTGGGAGCTTCCATCTTGGGGGGGTGAGGGGGGGGGGGTGGCCAGCCTGAAAACGGTCCTCAGCCCCTCACCCAGGCTGGCCAAACCTCCATGGGGTGAGGGTCCCCACTGGGGGGGGGCCTTGACCAGCCTGCAAACAGCCATCAGCCTTTCACCCAGGCTGGCCAGGCACCCCAGTGGGGACCCCCACCCTGAAGGGGGTGTGACCAGCTGCAAACAGCCATCAGCCCCTCACCCAGGCTGGCCAGGCACCCCAGCAGGACCTCCACCCTGATCGGGGACACCCTTCAGGGCAAACCAGCCAGCCCCCACCCGTGCACCAGGCCTCTATCCTATATAATAAAAGGGTAATATGCAATTAAAAGGGTAATTATGCAAAACAACTGGGAATGACTGGTCACTACTGGGAATGACTGGTCACCTATGACACACACTGACCACCAGAGGGCAGATGCCTCAATGCAGGAGCTGCCCTCTGGTTGTCAGTGTGCTCCCACAAGGGACCTCTGCTCAGCCACAAGCCAGGTTGATGGCTGCCAGCACAGCGGTGTTGGCGGGAGCCTCTCCCGCCTCCTCAGAAGCACTAAGGATGTCTGACTGCAGCTTAGGTCTGCTCCCTGCTGGTAAGTGGACATCCCCCAAGGGCTGCTGGGCTGCCAGAGTGATGTCTGACTGCCAGCTTGGGCCTGATCCCCCAGGGAGGGGGCCTAAGCCAGCAGGTGGACATCCTCCGAGGGGTCCCAGACTGCAAGAGGGCATAGGCCGGGCTGAGGGACCCCCCCGAGTGCCCTATTTTTTGGCGAATGGGCCCTCAAGGGGGATATGAAAATATATAAATTTTTAGGCCCCAGTAGTGGGCAAAAATAATTTTACACGGGTAAAACCCCCGGGTGAGAACAACCCTTT
>NW_005871551.1:472883-574551 GCF_000147115.1 Myotis lucifugus | reverse complement strand
TTGGGCACATATATATTTACCAGGGTTATATCCTCTGGTTGGATCAATCCCTTTAGTATTATGTAGTGACCTTTGTTGTCTCTTGTGATGGCCTTCATTTTTAAGTCTGTTTTGTTGGATATGTGTATTGCTACTCCAGATTTCTCTCCTTTTCCATTTGCATGGAATTTTTTTTTCATCCCTTCATTGTCATCCTGTGTGTTTTTTATTTTGAGGTGGTTCTCTTGTAGACAGCGTATAGTTGGGTCATGTTTTTGTATCTATTCAGCTACCCGATGTCTTTTGATGGGAGCATTTAATCCATTTACATTTAAAGTTATTATGAAGAGGTACTTATTTATTGCCATTTTAATTCTGTATGCCTAGGTTTCTCTCTCTCTTTCTTCTCATTATAGCAGTCCCTTTAGCATTTCTTGTAATGCTAGCTGGGTGGTGATGTGTTTCTTTAACTTTTTTTGGTCTATAAAGCTCTTTATTTGAGGATAGCCTTGCTGGATATAGTAATCTTGGTTTCAGATCCTTGCTTTCCATTACCTCAAGTACTTCATGCCATTCCCTTCTGGCCTGTAGAGTTACTGATGAGAAATCAGGTGTCAGCCCCATTGGAGCTCTTTGTAGGTAACAGTTTTCTTTTCTCTTGCTGCCTTTAAGATTCTCTCTTTGTCTTTAATTTTTGATATTTTAATTATGATGTGTCAGGGTGTGGGGACAGTTAGGTTTTTCTTGCTTGGGGTTCTCTGTCCCTCCTGCACTTGTGTGACTTTTTCTTTACCAGTTAGGGAAGTTTTCTGCCATTATTTCTTCAAACATGTTCTCTATTCTTTCTACCTTTCTGCCTCTTCTGACACACCTGCTATTTGAATATTGTTAAGTTTCTTGTTCTCCCACAGCTCCCTTAAGCTGTCCTCCTGTTTTGTAATTGTTTTTTCTTTTTGGTTCTCTGATTGAGTGATTTTTTTCAACCTTGTCTTCTAATTCACTGATTTGTTCCTCAGCTTCCCCTAATCTGCTGTGTATTCCTTTCAATGTGTTCTTTATTTGTCCTATGTCATTCTTTATTTCTGTTTTCATAGTTGCTATATCTTTTCTCATGCTGTTGAGCATCTTTACCATCATTACTCTAACCTCTGTATCAGATAAATTTCTTATCTCCATTTCATTTATCTCTTGTTCTAGAGAATTCTCTTATTCTTTCACTTGGGAGTTGTTTCTTTGTCTCCTCATTGTGGCTGCCTGTTTGGGTTTGTGACTATGTATTAGGTAGATCTGCTACACCTCTCAAACTCTAGTGCAGGACAGTGTCAAATGCTCTTTCTGACTAATTAGATCAGGCAAAGATTTAAAGCTTCTAGAGACTGCTTCTGTCCATAGACTGATAGGATTTTTTCTTCAATTGCCCTTGGGCAATCATCCTCAGGTGTGGCAAGAGGTTTTTTTCAACAGGGTGGGGCAATTGCTTTTACCTCTAGGCTAATTGTTATTCTCGTCTCTTAGTGGGCCTGAGCAACAC
Source organism: Myotis lucifugus (assembly GCF_000147115.1). Lineage (NCBI taxonomy): Eukaryota > Metazoa > Chordata > Mammalia > Chiroptera > Vespertilionidae > Myotis > Myotis lucifugus. The sequence continues at coordinate 573,041 of NW_005871551.1, read as the reverse complement.
CTCAGAGTAGGGCAAGCTGTCTTCCAATAGGGTGGATCAACTTTCTTCCCCCCAGTATGAGAAAGATGGCCTCTGCAGCTTGAGGGAATGACTCAGCACAGGAAACTGCAGTGTCTGCTTTTGGGGCTCTAATCTCAGAATCCCCATTCCTGGCTTCTGCTCACACAGCTCCAGTCCACTCTGCCCTCCCCCTGCCAGAGCCCAAGGTGGGTGGCTCCACAGGAAATTTTGTGCATTGGCCCTTTAAGAGTGTGTCTGCATTTTCAGCCATCTCTCCCTGTCAAACAGCAACCCTGTTGCTTTTCACAGCCAGATATCTTGTGGGTACCCTTCTCAGTTCTGGTGCTCTCTGCTGGGGGCCCAGCTTGGGGATTAGACCCCAGAGTTCTCAGTGGGAACCCCCACAGCTGAGATATCTCTGCAGAACTTCAGTTGCTGTCTGTGGGAGCCCGGCCAGCCCTTTGGTGCCTCTGCCCTCCTACCAGTTGCTATGTGGTCTCTCCACTTGCCATCGTTGGTTATCAGGGTTTTCCACAAAGGCCAGTCTTTACCTTAACTGAGCCTATTGTCTCTTTACATTGACGATAAGGTACCTGTGAAATGCCAGGGTATCTTGTAACTTCCCTCTTTTCATACCCCTCAGTGCACAACCATAAATTCCTTCATTGTTATTGTTATCATGTTAATTGTTGACTGTTAACTATCCTGTATTCCCCTAAATAAAAGTAGTATGTGTCTATCATTTTACTTTTTAAACAATCCCAGAGGTTCCCACCCCCACTTTGCTTTCTCCCATCTCTCTAATCTATCACCAATGGAGTTCATGTAACCCACTTACATGTCCTCCTTTGATTGTAATGTATAAAACAAGGTGAAAAATTGCCATTCTCAGGAGCATTATCTCAATACATTGAGATTCTGCTTCTAGGCATTTGTCAACAGTTTGGCTCAAGTAAACACACAAAAATTCTCTTTTTGTTTTAATCCTCACCCAAGGATATTTTTCTATTGATTTTTAGAGAAAGTGAGAGGGAGAGAGGGAAAGACTGAGAGAAATATCAATGTGAGAGAAATACATGAATTGGTTGCCTCCTGCACGAGCCCTGACCAGGAACCCCAGCCAGGGAGCAGCCTGCAACTGAGGTACATGCCCTTGACCGGAATCAAACCTGGGACCCTTCAGTCCACAGGCCAATGCTCTATTCACTGAGCCAAACTGGCTAAGGCTAAACTCACAAAAATTCTTTACAGGTTTGAATTTTTATGCATGAACAGCTCTTTAATGATATTAGAATATTATCATTACTATTTTAACTAATAGTAATGTATGTGACCACCTTTATTTATAAAATTTCTCCTTATTTCTTACTAGAGGCCCAGTGCATGAATTCGTGTACCAGTGGGGTCCCTCAGCCTGGCCTGCGGGATAGGGCCGAAACCAGCTCTCCAACATCCCCTGAGGGGTCCTGGATTGCGAGAGGGCACAGGCCAGGCCAAGGAACCCCACCGGTGCACGATCAGGGCTGGGGAGGGATGCAGGAGGTTGGCCAGCTGGGGAGGGATCTCAGGAGGACTCCAGGGCGTGTCCAGCCTGTCTTGCTCAGTCCTGATCAGCCAGACCCCAGCAGCAAGCTAACCTACCAGTCGAAGCATCTTATTTCTTATTGCTATGTACTGGAATATTTATGGATTAAATGAAAACAAAAATGAAAAACACAACACAGTCCCTGCCACCTCTGGGCTAGGCCTAGGGTGGCCTTGAGGTCCCCCTGTGACCTCAGGGGACATGGGAGTATGTGACTTCTGAGCACCCACGATTCATCTCTGAAGAGACCGTAGGTACTGGCGTTGTCGAGTATCTCAGCACACCTTTGGTGCCTGGGTGACCTTGCTGAAGAGCAGGCAGGGCCTGGAGGGCCCTGGGCTCAGCCGGAGGGCAGGAATCTGACAGAACCAGGGAAACAGAGGAGTAAAGCAGCTTTTGTGACTTAAGTCCGGTCAGGTGTGAACTGCCATGTCCCCACCTCTGAGGGCTCCTTGACCATAGCCAGGTGACTCTAGGGAGAGAACAAAGGCTCTGAGGTCAGGCTGACCTGGCACCAATCCCAGCTCATGTCCTTGAGAGCTGTGTGACCTTGAGCTAGTTACTTCCTCTCTGAGGTCCAGGAAGGGACCTGATATTTCTAATTAATTTGCTGTTGCATCCCCAGGGCCAGGCACATAGTAGGTGCTCAATTTGAAAATCAATGATGGTGTCTCTAAACCTTGGCTTCTCCATCTGCAAAATAACTCCAGAGTTTGTTTCCAGCAGTCACTATCAGGGTGTTGGAAAGATGGGGTCATGCATGTGAGAAGAGCATTACCAGGCCTGGCCCGCAGGGGGCAGCAGCAGCAAGCACCTGGCTGTCCTTAAGGCTGCTCTCCCCTGAGTTGCAGGCAAAGAGAAGGCATTTTGTTTTTCTACACTTCTTTTGGCATCAGTTTCCATAAGAATGTTTTTTACGTTAACAGTTCTTTAATGATATTAGAATGTTATTGTTACTATTTTAACTAATAGTAATGTATGTGACTACCCTTATTTCTAAGATTTCTCCTTATTTCTTAGTGCTAAGGATGGAATATTTATGGGTATTCATGTTTCATGTGCAGGTGGCTTATTTGGCTATGTTCCCATTAACTTCAACTACATCCTTCCCCACTGTCATGAACTGGGGCCATGTGACAATGTTACTACATTTCACTTTAGCTACATGTATTCCACGTGTGTATCCAGATCCCTATCTGTTTCTGCATCCGTGTGCTCATCCATGTCTGTACAAGATAAGCAGCATTCACGGAGCAGTTCTGTGCTCACGTTGCAGGTGGGAAATGGGGGGACACACAGACTGTGAGAAGGAAATCTGATGGGACTCCGGGGAGTCTGCAAAGCTGGGACGTGGATGGGACATGGGGCCAGGCAGGGTGCCCAGGGCGTGGCCCTGACCTGTGTTTGCCGAGGCCGTGGAGGGAAGATGAGGTGCTGGGGCTAGGACATGGCAGGAGCGGCCCAGGAGAAGGAAAGGGGATGAGCGCCCCACTCCTGCAGGTGCCGGCAGGCGCTGTACCAGACTTCTCCACACAAGACCCTGCTGACCCTGCTGTGGAATGAAGCACCCCAAAACTCAATGGCTGACACCCACAATCGTTTATTTCTCTCCCTACCACTTCGGGCTGGGCTCCTGCGTCGCCCTGGCCTCGGCAGCTTCAGCTGTCCCAGCTTGCCTCTGGGTGTCCTGAAGGCTGGCCTGGGCCTCCCGGGGCCGAGGCGAGAGACAGTGGAAGGTCACCGTGGCTCCTGAGACCAGGGTTCAGCGCTGGCACGATCCCTCCTGCCTCATTCTACCTGTCAGAACAAGATCCAGCCAGGCCAGGGTCGACAGTGCGCAGGTCTGCCTGTGGACTCACCTCCCTCTTGAAGGGAGGGGCAGTAAGGTCACATTGCAAAGGCGGGGGCAGGGGACGAAGACGGCAGTTTTGCGGCCACCGAGGGGCCTTGAATCTTGACTCCTCCAGCTTACCTTTCATAGGCGGTGGGCCTCCCAGAGGCTCCCGAGCACAATTCCTGAACAGCCGGCCTTCTCTCTCGGTCACTTCCCTTGCCCTTCCTGTCACCTGTCCACCTCACATTCCAAAGAGCCAGGCCCTGTGGGAGAGCCTGGAGGCAGGGGCAGGCCACGACAGGGGACCCTGGCCCGAGGGAGCTAGAATGTGCCTGCTGTGGCGATCAGCTCCCCGGCCCCCCTCCGATGGCATCTTCGCACTCTCAGAATAAAACCCACCTCCTCCCCACGTCCCAAAGCCCGTCCCCACCGTCTGTCTCCTCCCTTCTGTTCCCGAGCTCGCCCAGCTGCCTCTCCACCAGAGGCCCTCCTCCAGGTCCCCGCAGGACGCTCGCTCGTCATCGGAGCTCACACCTGTGCCAACGCCCCCGGCGGCCCCCCTCCGTCGGTGATTTTGAATATCTCGGGGACGTGAAGCAGGCTCCGTGACTAAGACATTGATTCGCAGGCCCGTGGTAACAGCACAGACTATTTTAGATGAGTGTGAGGCCTGGTGAATGGGCTGGACCCGGAAGGCTCCCGCAGGGCCCTGGGAGCGTCTATTGACGCATCTGAGCGCTGATGCAAAGCCCTGTTCAGATCTGGGTGGCCGTGGAGGACAAGCTGGTGCTCCGCTTCCAAGATGAGCCACAGCCCAAGCCGGACGGGGTCTCAGGAGGCTGCTGGCTCTGAGGGGTCTGAGGAGCAAAGGAGAAATGCCCCTCTTCCCGGGCTCCGCGCTGTTTCCCAGAGCAGCGCCACCTCGTAGCTAAGTCCGTCAAGCTTTGCTTTGGAAACCATCTGTCTTTTCTAGCTGGGGGACCTCTCTGTGCCTCAGTTTCTGTATCTGTAAAGTGGGCATGATGCTTCCTCCTTGAGCGATGATTTGAAGAGATAATGCATACGAACCACCCCGCACAGTCACGGAAGAGCATTGTGAGCCAGCAATGAACAGAATTACCACCGCAGAGCACAGCGGCGAGGACCTGGGGCCAGAACTGCCTGAGTTCAATCCCGGGTCCTGCGTGACCCTGGCCAACTGCCCCCCTCTCTGACCTCCATTTTCCAAACTGTGAAACAGGTTGTTGGGAGCATCCGGTGAGTCTCCGGACAGAGCCTGCTGTGCTGAGCGGCGGGAGGGGAGCTGCCTGTGGGTGATGACTTCATGTTTAGCGGGTGCCGTGTGGTGTTGCAGAGTCTGAATCACCATCATTTTCATTCACAAAATTTAGTAACTGCCTTCAAAAGACCCCAAGCGGGATCCATCCTGGGATAATCGCTAACGTGCTCCTTCACTGTGACCTGTGGAGAACCGACAGGCCCGTAGTTCTCTGCTGGCCGTCAAAGGGGGGTGGGGGAACAGAGCCATGGCGGGCTGCTGGGGTGCTCTGTAGGCAGGCCCGCGGCGAGCCAAGAGCAGCCAGCAAAGGTCGGGCTCGCCTGCTCCCTGCCCGCATCTCCATGCCCCATAGAGTCAGAAAAGGGTCCCAGTGCCTGGCCTGCATGGCTCAGTGGTTGAGCGTCAACCTATGAACCAGTAGGTCATGGTTCAGTTCCTGGTCAGGGCACATGCCCTGGTTGCAGGCTCGATCCCCAGTGAGCGGCGTGCAGGAGGCAGCCCATCAATGATTCTCATCATTGATGTTTCTCTCTCTCCCTCCCTCTCCCTCCCTCTCTGAAATCAATTAAAATATTTTTTTAAAAAAAGTTTTAAAAATAGGGTCCCAGCGAGGTGACACGCCTGCCTGAGGTCACAGAGCTGCATTCTAAAGAAGCCACACCACCCACTGTGCTGCCAGTTCCTGATTGTCCAGGAGACCACTGAACGCCTCCGTGGCCCAGGGCTGGGGGCTCTCGGAGCGGGAGGAGCATGCCGCTCTGCCTCCCCACGTGGCCCAGTGAGTCTCTGACTAATGAAGACAAGCACACCCTCCCCGGAAAGCCCGGCTTGTGGAGTTTTCCAAACCAAACAGCAGAGTTTCCTGTGTGGGGGCGTCAGTGCCGCTCGGGCGCAGTGGGCTCCTAGCACCGCAAAAGGCCAGAACAAGTAAAAGCATAACATTGTCTGGTGAGTGCTGGCCCAGGAGAAACTGGATGGACTTGGGGAAGGGACCACCGAGGGGTGAATGTGGGGGGCACTTCTGGGCCATCACCCCGTCATCAGAAGTTCAGAAGGAACAATAGGTATCAAAGGTGAAAGAAATGAATGCAATGGCCCCGAATATGACAGGGGAAACAGGCTGCCTTCATTCCCCGGCGAATCTGCTCTGGCATGGCCACACACTAACCTGGTACACTATCTGCTCTTTTGGGTACAGACACTGAAACCCCAGAGAAAGTTCTAGAGGAAATACTGCTTTCTGACCAGAGGGGGTGCTGTTGCCTCACAAATGAGCCACTCAGGAGGCTGGTGGGAAAGAAAAATCCCTCTGCAGTCCAAAGACGCTGAGAAGTGTGCAGCTGCAGACAGCTCGGCCTGGGGCCTGGGGCCTGGGGCCTGGGGCCAGACCCATCCTTGGCCTTTCTCCTCCCTGCTGGTGCCCACATGCCCAGGGCAGGCCCCCCCACAACCCCCAGGCCTGGGTGAGGGAGACAGAGTTATCAGCGGGAGGGGACACTGATCGGGGAGTGGCTGGAACGTGTAGCAAAGGGCCACCGCCTGGGCCTTGAGAGTGTCCACGTGTCACAAACGGCTACGAGTGTCGAAATGCAGCCAAATCTGACCCTGTGCTAAATGCTTTGCAAACATCTCGCCTAATCCTCACAAAGACCCGTGGGGGGAGATGCGCTTGTTCCCACGCAGCGGAATCTCAGCCTGGCTTGTCACCAGCCCCAGGTCAGGGGCCTCCCAGAGGCAGAGCCGGCGTTTGGACCTGGGTCTCCATGACTCCAGAACCGAGGGCACGTCCTGTTCTGTTGAGGGGCAGGGGTGTTTGTGTGTGACTTACCCAACTGGCGACTTGGCACAGGCTGGGTCTGCAGTTCAGGTTCTGGTGGGCCCTGGGGTGGGCTGGGTGGGGGTCTGGCATGCAGAGGGTGCTTGGAGAATTTCCCATTGAACAGTCAGCTCCCACCAGATGTTCTGTCTTCAAGCCACATTTTTTATGACCTAAGAGGGACCCTTTCCCCATCTGGGGGAGGAAAGAACACGAGTGAGAGACTCGGCTCGGGCCACCTGGTCCCCCTGCGGCCGCGGGGTGGCCAAGGCCTGCGCCCCAGCTCTCGCTGAGCCAGCAAGAAGCGAGGCTCCGTTCCCGAGTTGGCGGGGCAGGGAGCGGAGGAAATGTGTGTTTTCTCTTCACATTCACGCATGAAGAGAGCGAGGGCGATGGAAAACGGTCAGGGCGGCCGTGAGCCCGACTTCTCCCACGCCTGGGTTTATGGAAAAGCAGACGTCAATGCAGCAATCGTGAAATGGACGTTTTCCCAACATGCACGGCTCCGCCAGCTAATCTGGTCCATTTCTTGGGGCCACTCTGAGGTTTTGTAAATAAAACCAGTGAGGACCATTTGCAAAAATTAGCTGCTGTTAAACAAAATTTGCTAATTTGACTCCAACCGGGATCGATGGGGCCACCAAAAGCCTGGGGCGCCAGGTGACTCAGGATGGGCTTTGTCTGGTGACTGGCATCTGCCCGGTGCTACTCGCTCCGCCCCAGGCAGGCTGGACGGCAGGGAGCCGTGGCTCCCCTCCTGGGCCACGAGGGGGTGGACGAGATGGCAGCTTCACAGCAGCCTCCCTGGGCCCGGAGCGCCCCGGCAGACCCTGCCCAGCGCACGTGGGATAGACACGGGCTCACCCGTTCTGGCCCTTTCCTCACTTCGTCAGCTTTTCTTGGTGACTCTTCGTAATGCAGCTGGAGAGCTGGCCAGCGCGGGGCGCTGTGTACATGGCCTCTATCGCTGCTGTCTGACGGTGACACCGAGGTCCTTGTCTCAAGGGAGGGGCCCCTGGGCCTGCTTGGATTCTCAGCCAGCACAGGCCTCCCCTCTCCGTCGGGAGCTGTGTAACATGACATAGCATATCTGTCCTCAGGCGACATTTGGCAGCATCGGGAGACATTTCTGATTGTCACACTGGGGTGGGGGCTACTGGCATCGGGTGGGCAGAGGCCAGGGAGGCTGCCGCCGCAGAGAAGGATTTGGTCCGCATGCCAGGAGGGCAGGCTGAGAAGTCCCACCACGATCTACTCCACCCACGCCCACTGTTCCAAATATTTTGCTGTTATAAACGTTGCTGCAGAAACTGCTTTTGTTCCTGGGTTACTATGCCCAGGGCGAATGTCACGAATGGTGTATGTTCTGCAGAACCACGTGGGTAAGAAGAAAGCAGAGAGAACCACACGTCTGTTCATAAACCACCTCGGAAGGTGATGTGAGAAAGGAGCACTTTTAGGGCAGGGACCTACAGGAAGCAGCTACCTCCAGCTTGGGCTCCCCCCCCCCCCCCACCGGGCCCCTTTTGGTCCTTCCTGATCCAGGGAGGACAAAAAGAGTCAGAAAGAGGAGCTGGAGAGACCAGGAGGACTAGACTGCCTGATCCTGCACGGAGAACTCGAACTCAGCACTCAGTCCTCCTCCTGCCCAAAGAGGCTGCTGTCATTAGCTAAGCACTCTTGGGAGCTTCCCCCATCTGTCTTGTCTTCCCAGCACTTACGGAAGGCTGAACATTGTCTCTCTCCTCTTCAGATAGTGAGCTCTGCAAGGAGGGGAAGCCTCTACTTTCATAGCTCTGTATGGAGAGCCAGTGTTGTGCCTGGAGTTCATGATGGATGGAAGGACAGATGGATGGATGGGTGGGTGATGGATGGATGGGTAGGTGATGGATGGGGGATGGATGTCTGATGGCTGATGGATGGATAGGTGAGTGGGTAGGTGGATGATGGATGGATGGATGGATGGTGGATGGATGGATGATGGACAATGGACGTATGGATGAATAGGTGGATGGACGTATGGATGAATAGGTGGATAATGGACGTATGGATGAATAGGTGGATGGGTGGGTGGATGATGGATGGATGGATGGATTGATAGATGGATGATGGATGGATGGATGGATGGATGGATGGATGGATGAATGAATGAGGCAGACATCATGCTGGAACTTGCACCTACACAGTCCATGGACTCTTGCCATCACATGCAAGCAGTATTTTCCCCTCTCATAAGTGAGGAAACTGAGGCCTAGAGGTGGTTTGACCTGCCCTCTGAATAACCAAACTGGTAAACAGTGGAGGCTTCCCCCCTAAAGCCTCTGGCTCCCCAGCCAGCTGCCTTTTGAAAGTTTTTTGACGACGAGAGGATGAATCTCCACCCCGCTGGTGAGGAGCCCGGTGCTGGCTACTATGTGCATCACGTCTCGTGTGAGGTGAAGTAATAAATCCAGCCTCCCTCCCCAGCTCACGTCCATTCCAACTCAGTGTCCTCAGAGAGGAAGGAGATCCAAGTGTCTCCGCGCCAAGAGTAATCATTATTTCCTCTGCAACTGGGAAAACGCTCCACTTCCAAGTGTCACTCCCTCCGCTGGCCTCGGAGATGGTGGTGCAGCCAAGCCCATCCTCAGGCGTCCCGGATGGTCCCGCGTCGAGAGCGGGTGCATCAGCGCCGTGGATGGTGGCTGACAGGGACCGCGGAGTCCCAAGTAGCTGTGTGGTGATGGTTGCTTCCGACGTTGTGGGATTAAAAAAATATTTCAGATATTATTGACACTTTACATCTTAGCTATTTCAGAGGACACATGACAAGTATGTGGTTGGACTTTGCTTGTTCAACAGGAGGAAGAAAGAGAGAGGGAGAGAGACAGACAGAGAGAGAGAGAGAGAGAGAGAGAGAGAGAGAGAGAGAGGAAGAGACAGAGAGGGAGTGAGGGAAGAGAACAATACCAGATATTAAGCTGAGCAGTGTTGCAGGCTGTTCTGAGTGCAGGAAACCTGAATCAGATCAAGCTAACAGGCCCCTGGCGTACGGGTGGAAGAAACTTTATTTCGTGCTTGGTTTCCAGGATTTTGCTCACCAAACACTTGTGCCTGACAACTGTGTCATCTTCAGCCAACTTTTTAATTCACTTTGCCAGGTTACTCATTCTGGAAACCTGTGTTCTTTACACCCAGGGGAGTATTTTTCTATTTTCCAAACTTCAAGAAAGCTGTTTGAATAGAAAAATAAGGATGTTTGAGCCAGGCCATCTATAGCTTCTTAAATTCAAGTAGAAAAGGAAGCTTAGAAACAGGGACCAGGCTGACTGCGGATTCGGCTGAAGTTGGTGGCCACGTTGGGGTTGCTGAAGGTGTGCACCCTGTCTTCCCCCATATGATTCCTTATTGTCGATGCCGAATATCAATGAGGTGCTTACGCCTCCCTCCACGTGCTCCTGCCGATTAATTCATTCAGTGCGAATGGAACAGCACGGTGTTCACGCGCAGCCCCGCTCTCCAGGGCGGTGACGTGGTTCCTAAGGAACATGGGTTCCAAGAACCACCAAGGCTGGTCCTACAAGAGATGAACATCCTGGAAATCGCACCAGGGCTTCTTCACCCTTCCCTTCAGTTCAGAAAGCCAAGCCCAGAGGCGTGAAGGAAGGGGCCGAGGAAACGTCTCCGGGCCCCAGGCTCCTCCCACAGGCTCCTGGCCTGCACCTCTGCCCCTCCCTTGGACTTCCAGGGCATGCTGGTGGGGAGACGCCCTCCCCGGAGCCCCCGCGCTCTCTCATTGAGGACGAGGGGCACCTGCTGGCATGCGCTGAGGTCAGGAGACGAGTTGTTCCATCCGGTGCGCTGAGGTCAGGAGACAAGTTGTTCCATCCGGGCCCAAGGCAGCCCATCCAGGCTCACGCTGCTCCGGCCTCAGGCTCAGTCAGTCTCTCCCTGTCTGATCCAGCCTTCACTTCACCAAGGTGAGCGCTGCACAGCGGAGGCGAGCTGGCATCCCGCCGGGGGGCAGAGCCTCTGACTGCTCCCCTCCTCAGCGGGAGACCCAAAGTCCTTAACTGGCTCTTTCAGGCTCCTCCTAAGTTCGCCCCCGACTCACCCTCCCTGCCACGCCCTGCTCACAGGAGTCAGCCCCTCCCCAGTGCTCTGCCCTCAATGGACTGACCCTTCTCCATCTGCTCAAAATTCAGCCTCCAGCTCTGAGTCTGTCCCTTCCCCCACACCCTGCACCACTCCTCTGGGCTCCCAGCTTGCCCCATTCCTCTCTGGCCTATGCAGCGTTCTGCATTATCGTCACCTCCCCACAAGTTGTAAGCTCCCTGGAGATGGAGGCCATCTCTCCCTCAGGAACCCCTCACCCACCGCCCCCCTGCACACACAGTAGGAGCTCAATAAGTGTTGACTTCTGAGTGAATGAGACCACTCTGCCTGTTTCTTTATTGTGAGACCTGTGGAGACAGACCCAGCAACAACACCCATGTGTCTGAGAGTAACATTTCATTTGCTTCCATTTTTTTTCTGGGAATCACATGCTATTTTAAATTACACCATGGACACACTGTTTGATGGCCTTGGTGTCCCTCAGGATCTAGTTCAGGGTCCCCAGGGAGCTCCATGAGGGGCCTGTGATGTGGGGACATAAGCAGAGTCCCTTTTGGAATGGAAAGGACCATCTGTTCTTCACTTTGCTTTTCAACAGAAGAGTAACAGTGACTAGCAGAACCACTCCACATGAATGCACTCAATGCACGCCTACGAGGCTGATATCACTGCCGTGTTAGAAAGAGGCACAGAGAGATCGAGTACCTTGTTGAAGGTCACACAGCTGGTACAAGGAAGAGCTGAGACGCTGCAATCTGCTTTCCAGCAGACCCTGTGCTTCCCCCCTCCCACGTCCTTCGAATTCCTCAACAACCCCGGACGCAGGTAGATCACCCCATTGTATAGCTAGGGAGGTGGAAGTTCAGAGAGGGGCCTGGCCTGGCCAAGGTCACACGGCTGGCTGGTGGCAGAGCTGGGTCTGTGTGCTTCTTTTCTGCTATCTGGACACGTCACCAAGCGTGCTCCATGCCTGGAGTCTCACCGCGGTCAGGTCACACGCAGGCATGATGGTGTGTGTGTGAGCCAAACCCGCCTTTCCAGTGTGACACCCCATCTGTCCGATGCTTCAGTAACTCCGTCCGGAAAATGGTGATGGCTTTGGACTATTTTCAGCCATTTTTAAAAGCCTCTGGTACAAGATTCAACGCACAGCAGACTCCCATTCAATAAAGTGTTGTTGCCCAACTGGCTGGAAGTTGTGAAAGGAAAAAACACAGTCAGTCGCAAAAAGAACACCCTCCAGGGTTGACGAGAACGCCTGTTTTGGGGGCAGGGACACGGCCTTGGGTTCCGCTTTGTGGCCCCTGACAGGCAGACTCTTTGTGTGTAGTTGTTGTTAATCCTCACCGAGGATATTCTTCCTTTGATTTTTAGGGAGAGGGGAAGGGAAGGAGGGAGAGACACACAGAGAGAAACATCGATGTGAGGGAGACACATCGACTGGTTGCCTGCCGCACGCACCCTGACATGGGGCCGGGGATTCAGCCTGCACACAAGGTACGTGGCCTTGACCAGAACTGCACCTGGGACCCTTTGGGCCACTGAGCCAAACCGGCCAGGGCTGCAGGCGGACTCTTAATCAGCCATTTAAAACACAAGGCTGTTGCACTGTTCACCTCCTGTGTGCATCTCAGAGCTTTCCCTTGAGTCTATTACTTTTATTACACGCGTTACTGTTTCTATTGCCACATGCCCTAAAAGGAATAGTGCGCGCCGTGGAACCCGTGCATTCGCCCGCGCTGACTCCATTTCCTTCGGAGTCACAGTTCGGGGTGCAAACGGTGGGTCTCGGGGAGCGTAGTGGCTGGAGCAGAACGACGTTTTTACGAAAAGCAGGCAAAACGAGCCATCTCAGCTGGAGTGCAGTTTGGGGTTTTCAAGTCTGTGTTAGCAGCACACAGTCCCGAGTCCAGTGTCTCCATGGAAGCGCAGAGGAGAAGGCGGCGCACAGGTGTGGGCATGCTTGCAGCCTGGCCTCCTGAGGTGCAGACTCTGATGACCTTTCGGGCAGAACGTGAGCTGGGCTGGGTGCGTGGGGTCAGACACGTTTCCATGGGCGTTGGGCTTCCCGGACCCGTCCCAGCTTGTCTATCTCAGGCTAAGACCAAAGGGTGAGTCCGTAAGCCCCACATTCCACTCTTTATCTCATCTTTCTTGGAAGTTAAGAGGAAGGACTTTGGGTAGAGCTCTCTGCGACGCGCTTGCCTCTGTGATCTTTGTTGATGACATTCGCCTTCGATGACTCAGAAGCCTGTCATTTCCAGCGTTTGGCGGAGACGCAAAAAGCAAATAAATCAATATTGCCATGGAGACTATCATTTCTGGGCCAGACTTAATTATGAATTATTAAGAATGGCACAGTTGAATTAGAAGAATTAGGAGGGCTCCTCTGTCTAATGCGGGCTCCGGTGATGCGTGTTAAGTAGCAACTAGGTTCATTAACAAAAGTTGGACTCATTAGGTTATATAATTTGCAAGTTTCTATTCTTAATTTCTTCTAGCCAATTCCAATTATTTTCTTGAAATAGCATAATTAGTGGCAGGGGAAAAAGCACATAACATGACATGAAAATAACACATTTTTCTTTCCATTGGGTTGCAACCATCTTTTGAAAGTATTTTTGGTTCCTACAGAACAGGACTGCTATGTACATGCCGTGTTAGCGTTGTCTCCTACGGTCGTTCACGACCCGCCCACTCCGCTCGGGACGTGGTATAGCCACAGGTATTGTGGGTAAGCATCTCCGTGCTGGCTCCCGGAGGAATCGGGGATTTGTTCTTGCCTTTTGGTACCTAATTAAAACGTCCACAGACTGTCCTGGTGCCTCTCGTCCACCCTCTTCTCCTTCGATGAGAAAGTAATTGAGGCCCCGAGTGAGTCTTGCAGGCCTGACCCTGGAAGACGTCCACATTCGGCGTGTGGCCCTGAGCATGTTAAGGAGGGGGTGCCCGCCCGTGTGAAGAGAAAGAAGGCAGAACCTTCCGGAAGTGACTTTAAACTTGAGTCCCTAAGAGGCAATTTTAGAACTTGTTTGTCTCTTCCAGGCTTCTGTGGCTTTCTGTACTTCTTATTATCTTGCATGAGTAAGCATTTAGCTCAGGTGGGACACTGCGGATTATGAAGCAGAGAGGAAAGCTGATAATTAGGCTGTTGATCTCAGCTGTATACACAACTGAACTGGAATGTTCCAGCCAACAAATGAATAAAGGAGAAAAAGTGAAGGAAGAAAGAAGGAGGGAGGGAGGGAGGCGAAGAAGAAACAACTGTATGATCCAGCCATCGGTTTGTACGGCGTCAGGACAGACAGAATTTTGTCTCTGTCAGACTGTCTTTCTCCTTTTGATGCACTGGCCCCCCAGACTGGCCCCCCAGTCTCCATAGCTGAGCCCATTCCAGACACTGTGGCTCTGGATCATGGTGGCCAAGGGGGTCTTGATGCCTGGGTTGTATCTAGAACTTTTTCATGCAGCTTTGACTTTGCACCTGAGAATGGCTTTGCTACAAGCCGTCGTCCCTGGGACAGAGCTGCTCTGCTGAACGTGCCCCTGGAGTTCCAAGCCGGTACCACCACGGGTACCTTCTCCAGATGCATGCAGGCGTTTACCCACAGGAGGAGGCTGGGGGGGGGGTGGGGAGGTCCGCTTCAAAGAAATGACAGAGGCACCGGGGGATCTTTCCCCCAAACTCTAAGAGAAGCGTGGCTGCCCTTTCCTGGGAGGGCACCAGCTTCATATTGTGCCTTTATTAGTTTCAGAACCCTCTAGAACTCCTGACTCCAAGGAGAGAGAGAAGATGTGGTTGGGAAAGTGGTAAATTAAGAAATTGACCTCCCCAGTGCCATCTTCCCCCACTTAGAGATCCTAATGGCACCTCCTCGCTGTCAAGCTCTCTGTGGCTCGGGACCTACAGGACCCGGGCTTAGTCACAGAGGCCCGACTCCCACGCCGGCCAGGCCGGAGGCTGGTCAGCAACTGTGTTCTCCAAATGTGAGCAGCGTGAGAATGTTTTGTTTGCAGCAAGAGACGAATGCTCATGGTTCCACATTTCGACAACGTATCTAAGCTGAAGGGGCACGTGGTGGAGTTCAATCATTTGGTCCATTAGGTGGCGCCTGGAAGTGTCTTTAATGGCCTTTTCCTGCTTGCAAAAGGATTCCCTGGGCCAGCAGGAAGTAGAGCGAGCAGGAGGCCTTCCTTTTCCCCAGCGTTACTGGGGTACACGTGATAAAGCATGATGCACTGAAGGTGTACACGTGATAAAGCATGATGCACTGAAGGTGTACACGTGATGTGCTCAGACCACGTCCGTTATGAAATGATTTCACAACCAAGTAGCCGGCCGACCCATCACCTCGGCCACTCAGTCCCCTTCCCCACTGGCTTGTGTGATGAGAACACTGCAGAGTCCCCTCTCAGGAAGTCTCGAGGGTCCAAGAAACCGTGGTTAACGCAGAACCCATGCTGTCGCTCTGTCGCAGGGCGAGCGCCCGCCCCCGGAGGCGGTCTTCCCCACTGTGCGCGTGAGGACCAGCTCCCACGCACCCCGGAGCCCCGGAGCCTGGGGAAGAGGATCTGCCAGGCACCCCAGGTGATCCGGCCTGCGAGCGAGCGTGGCTTCCTGCCTCCCCCCCGCCCCCCCCAGTTCTGCACGCAGCTACTTCCTTTGCCAAAGAGCGCGGTGAATCACGGACACTTCATCCTAATTAAATCCAGGCAAACATATGTGAGCTGAGAAGTGAGGTGGAAACGGGTCCAAAGTTGGAAGAAACTCAACCCGAGGAAGAGAGGGGCAAGGTTACTTTATCTCCCGAGACTGACGGCCTCCAGCACGTGGGAGCTTTAATCCTCTCTCTAGAAACGGCCTGGCCTCACTCCATCTCATCAGCGGACCACTGGCTTCCGAGAGCTCTGAGCTCCGCGGGCACAGCTGACCCCGCGGTCTCTACCTCGGGGAGAGGCCGCGAAAGCTGTCGCCGAGCCTGCGCCACCTCGGCCGCCCAGCTCCCGGGAGGGGTGTTGTTTCCACCAAGAAATTGGACGTGGCCCCCAAATCACCCCAAAACTTTTCCATGTGGGAGACACGACAAGCCCAATTCCCAGGCGGGGCCTCCCACCCCAGCTCTGCAGAGGGCTCTGCGCCAAGTTAACCAGAGGTGCTGAAACGCCAACAGCCTCAGATGAGAAAGTTCCAGAAAATACACTGCCCTCCGCGAGGAAGACTCGGGCTTTGGCTTTGAGCCCCGTGGGGACCACACGCGGTAACAGGACCGTCATGGCCAGTGGTCACAGCCCTCATTACACATCCATGTTGCACACGGAACAGTTCTCTGGTCCCGAAAGACTGATATTGTTAATCCCATTGACAGGGGAGGAAACTGAGGCGCAGAGGTTGGGTCAGCTCCCCAACGTGCCACAGCCGATACTGGCAGAGCGGGGACTTCGAATGCAGTGCGTCTGCACTCGCAGCTCGGGGCCCAGACCGGCCCCACTCGCCCGGCGTCACCCGGCCTCACCCCGTCTTCCACAGGCAGGAGGTGAGCTCTGAGCCCCTTCTCCTCATCACCGTCCTATCCGATTCGGCTGCTGTCAAGACACTGCAGGTGCCTGAGGCCCCACAGACGAACACGGGAGCCAGAAGCTCCTCTCAGACATTAACACACGGACACACATCCACTTGGAGCACGAAAGAGCAGGTCTTTCAAAACATCTCCTTGCTCCCTAGTCGGCAGGAAAAGAATTCTTTCTGCTCTGCCCAGGGCCTGGCCTGTGAGGAGGGCTCCTCAGACGAATGAGATACGCATCGCCATTGGACACTCGGTGTGGGGAGGGGTCTGCCTCAGGCCAGGTCACGCCGCTCTAGGGGTCTGTGTTAGGGACCCTCCATACCAGGGCTTGGCAAAGTGGGGTGCTGAATGGGCACGGAGCACCCGCCTCTCCCGGAGCCGGGCAGAAGGAAAGCGTTTTGCTGAACCGGCCCCTTTGGGACGGGCTGCTTCAGACCCGCGAGGACACGCTTGGCTACCGAGGGGTTTCCTGCTCGTCACACAGCAAGAGGGTGGCTGAGCCAGGACCAGAAGCCAGAGGGGAGGCTGGGGTCCTTCCTCGGCAGCTTCCTGCCGGCACAGACCCGCCCGGCCTCTGGGCTTCTGTTTCTGAGGCCAAAGTCCCTGGAGCAAGAGAGGAACAGCGGCCTGGAACCACGGCCTGTGGCGCCCACTTTCGTTAGGACTGCGCCCCGTCTTCACTCCTCCTCGCTCCTCGGACAGGCGTCCCCCACGTGGGAGACGGTCTCGGTGCGGGAACGCACCCGCCCTTCTCCACGCGGAGCCTCATCTGTCAGGCGGTTAATGGTCTGTAAGCAGACATTTCAATCCCCTGGTTCATGGAAATTGCTTGGGAGCTCATTTGGGGAGCCCACAATTCTTCTTTTACACGTGAATAATCACTACCCAGTTTACGCTGTTTTGTAAACGGGAGGACTCACGCCCTCCAGTGGAACTTGCCGCATATTCCACCCACGTGGCAGCCACCAGCCCCCGTGGCCACTGAGCCCCTGAGATGTGGCCGTTTCACTGAGGAACGGAGTTGGAAATTCAACTTGAACTAATTTAGATTTTAGTGGTTGCCTATGGCTGGTGGCTGCTCCGAGGGGCACCTTTTTAGACAGCAGGCACAGTGTCCTCATCCTATGTCTGACCCCTCCCGGGACGTGTGATCTTTCCACTCCTGGTGACTCAGTTTCTCCATCCACAACTTGAAGAAGGCATGGCTCTACCTTGTGAGGACTCAAGAAGATGCCCCTGTGAGTGCTCAGCACGGGCGCCAGCACCTCCGTCAGCCCAGCAGGCGTGTGGTTGGGTCACAAACGCCCTGCTCAAGGCCCAGGACAGCAGTTCCCGGGGCAGGAGGGCAAGGGCTGTTCACATCATCGCAGTGACCGCTAATAAGGCCAGTTTCTTAACACGCTTCCCCTGGGATCATCGCCACGGCGGAGGAGTGGGCCTGTTTTCTGCATGTAAGGAAGGCGACATGAGGCCACGACAAGAAAGACTTCAGCAAGAAAAGGAGAGGCCACCGGAGCTGGACTGCTGGCCCCGGGCATCTTCCCACCCTGCGGGGCCACCCCTCCAGGTGGGACTCGCCAGCACAGACGGTCTCCCCGCTGATCTGTGTCCGGGCCAAACTCTGGACACCCTCTTGCCTTCCCATGGCCGCAGGCAACCCTTGGGCCTGACCTTTGCATCGTGACAAAGCTCACAGCGGGGACCACAGTCCTGACAGGACTTATCAAGGTCAGATAAAGGGAAAGCCCACAAAGCCACGTTGCAACACATTAGAAAGAAGCCTGCCCTCTCCCACGCTGTTGATCCAAATACTCTGCATTCTTGAGTCTTAAGAAGCCACAGTCCTCCACGCAGGACGCCGCGCCCCGCCCGCCCCGCCTGCCCGAGAATCAGGAGCCCCTTCCCCGCCGCCGCCCACCGGGCCGGGCGAGGTCCAGATGGCACCTCGGATCTGCACTGGACATCTGCTCTCCGCGCCAGGAGTTCAAAGCAGACACGTCTGCATGTGGTCCCGGGATGACATTTTTGTGGTTTACAAAATCTGGATTCAATAGATTAGATAAACCGTGGCTCCAGAAACTTCTTATTTCCGTGTGACAGCTGGAGGCGTTCATTGTAAGGAGCGAGCTGTGAACCATGCGAGCCTCGCCCAGGCCTGAGCTCACTGCCCTGACATTTACCTGCCGGTGGAAGCACAGTTTGACGTGGGAAAGACCTGGGGCCAATGTCTCTGTGCGTGTGCCTTTAAAAAGCTTTTTTCTCTCATGTACCTGTCCAGTCAGAGGCTAGAGCAGAGAGGGGTGGGGTTTCTTCTCGTTTTCTTTGTTTCGTCCCTGCCGTCCTGCCCTGAAACCCAGGCATCCCGAGCCCGGCCAGTGTAAGGCAGACGACCATAAAGGCTGGCTTGTTGTTGGCCTGTTTTTTAAACTTCCCTGGTGAAGCCACAGCAGAGCCAAAGGCAGCTGACCCGGGAGGCGACACGCGTGGCCACGGTCACAGGGCACATGTACAGCTACCTCCTCAGACTCTGGGACTAAGAGCAAAGAGCATCATGCCTGCACCCAGAAGGCCAGGGAGAGCCCGCCGGAGAGGGGAGACAGGGCTCGCCCTGGGGAAGATGTCTGCTAGCTGTGCACCTGCAGGGGAGAGAGCGGCCAGCAGAGGGCGCCTTCTCGGAAGACAGGAGCTGAGCGGGTGCACTGGGCTTTTGGAGGGCAGGGAGGGCAATCCGGGGCATGTCTCTGTAACCTTTTCTGTGAGGGGAAGCCAGAGCCCCTCTCCCCTTCTGTGCCCTGCTCCGGGCTGGTGTTTGGAGAGGTCGTCCATTCATTGCCCGCATTCCTGCATGGTGGGTCCCCGCGGAAGGTGAGGGAGGGAGAGTCCGAGGCTTTCACAGACTGTTACTAAAGTTGCAGGAAAGACATTCCATGGGCAGGGGGCGCGTGAAAGGCAGAGGAAATCACTCCTCGGTGCCCCCGTGACGTAGAGGGGTCCCCAGGACTAAGGAGTGTCACCACAGACACAGCACACACAGCAGACACACATGCGTGGGCATGCGTGTGATTTCCACACCTGTGTGTGCATTTTTAAAAAATCATCACCCAAGGATATTTGTCCATTGATTTTTTTTTAAGAGAGAGAGAATAGAGGGGAGGGAGGATGGAGGGGGGGAGGAGAGGGAAACATCTATGTGAGAGAGACACATCCATTGGTTGCCTTCTGTAGCACCCCAGTCAGGGCCGGGGATCGAGCTGGCAACCCAGGTACATGCCCTTGACCAAGGATTGAACCCATGACCCTTAGGTCAGAGGGCCGACGCTCTAACCACTGAGCAACCGGCCAGGACCTGTGTATGCATTTTTACGGATAAACCACACACATACACACAACCCCCACCACACACACAATATTTGGTGGTACTTTGTTTAAAAATAAAAATTCATAGGAAGGTTATGCTATTCTTTTAGGTCTATGAAATTCACCACTCACCCCAGTCTAACAGCGGTGTCACAGGGAGGTGAGGAGGGAGGGAGGGAGGGAGGAGGAAAGACACCAGTTTATTTCAAAAGTCAATCTGTTTACTTGTGAGTGAGCAGCTTTGAAGAGCACTCCTAAGTAAATCCTCCAATACCCAGAGGGTCGTGTTTCCCCACACCCACCTCCTCACGCTGCAGGCTGGCCCTGGTCGCCCAGCCCTGGGTACACTTGGAACGCGGAGGCACTGGCGCCTGGCCTTGGAGTTGGCCTTCAGCAACCACGGGCAGAGGTATGGAGGGCAGATGTCAGGAGAGAAGGCCTGTCCCCTTCGTCTCACGGTCACTCGGGGATGGGCCCACTCCGACCCCGGGGACCACCTCCTTCCCCAGCCGCTCCCTGTGTTTCCTGGGATCACCTTCCACATCGCTCCCCGCAGTCAATTCCAGGGGCTCAAGGTCAGCGTCTGGCGGAACAGGACGTGAGACCTAGCATGAGATGACACACCTACCACAGCTTGCCTGCACCCTCGGCCCTGCTCGCTGGGCCCATCCACTTCCCTCTGTGACGGTGACCCCGCGGCCTGGTGGGGACGCACACAGCTCACGATGCACAGTGTGACCTGGTCCCGAGGTCCCCGGTCGGCGTTCCGCCTCGACCCGAGCACCAGGAGCTGGCTTTCACGAGGGGCAGACTTCTCCAGTGGAGGTGATGTGCTCCCCACGGAGTGTCCGACTGGCTGACTCCAACTTCACAGGTGCCTTTCCCCACCACGGACACCTCCAACCCCTGTGTTCAGGGTCAAGTGGTCCAGGCAGCAGGGTGGCTGCCACCCGAGCCGGGACCTGACCCAGAGCCCGCTCCTGCTTAGAGCCCACCGGCAGCTGCCAGCTGTGATGTCACTCAAAACAGCCCACAGGAGCACCAGGTGTGGGACCTGCTGTCCCTGGAGCCTAAAGACCCACACGCCTTCCTTTGCGGTCAGACAGGCCAGAGCAGCCTCTGTCTTCTGCTTCGGAGAATGTCCTGGTGCCTCTGGCCTGAGTGCCGGCGCAGGCCGCCGGCTCTTCCCCACGAGCGCCCGGGCCCCTGCAGCCGGGGCGCTCGCACGTCCTCACCGTGATGTCCCGTGGCCCAGATCTCTGTGTGACAGAGGCTGGGAGAGGTAACGGGCCTGGCCCTGGGACAAAATGACAAGAGTGTATTGTCCTCCACACGGGTCCACGAAGCCATTCCTGGGCTCCTGTACTGACTGGGATGCAGGAGAGCGCCTTTGCCCCACCCGGGGCTGCATGCCTCGTCTGGGCTGGATTTGTCTGCGGGGCAAAGGCACCAGTTGGTGGAGCTGATCGGGGACTCCGCAATCGGTGCTTGCGGCGGTCTGCGGCCTCCCTCCCGTCCCGTTCCTGCGAGGACCAGGTGGGTGCGTCACAGAGACAGGAGGGGACGTCCCCTCTGACCTTGCAGCTCTCTCAGCAGCTGGCCGCCCGCTGGGGGGGGTGGGGGGGGACCTGTGGCTGCAGGCCCAGGAGGACGTCTCTGTTTCCTCTTGACCTCTCCGCTGAGATGGTTCTGACCTCATAGAAGATGGACCTGAGGCACGTCAATCCCACATGCACATCCGGGGATGGGAGGAATGACCCTCGTGGGTCCTCAGGCTCAGTGGACCCACCGTGGCCAGAGGGCAGCCAGGACCGCAGCTATGAGCCGGCTCTGGCATCCCTCCCTGCTCAGAAGGAACCGTGAGGAGGCTTCTGTGGTTGCTGAGCATCACCCGAACGCCAATAACACAGAATAAGTGAGGTGCTCGCTCCAGTGTTGCTGCCCACTGCCCACTGCCCATGTCAGGAGCTCGCTGTGGGCGCCCGCCGAGGCCGGGGATGAAACAGCTCGGTGTTCTCAGCTCCCTGCACGCCAGGTCCTCTGCCAGCGCCCTCTCTGCTGCCCGCCTCCCGACCCTGGGCAGTGCTATGCTGTTGGGCTAAAATTCATCCCACAAGTTTGGAACGAGTGGTGACCCTGCTGGGCTTGGAAAATTGGAGGCGATGCTATTTTCCAGCCCGAGAAGGAACAGGACAGGGTAGCCAGCCAGGACCGGGACAGAGGCCCGGCCCGTGTCCACGGCCAGTGGGTGGGAACGGAGAGCGTGTGGCTGGGAACAGGGTCACTAGGGCATTTCGGGAGATGTGAGCGGCAAAGGGTACAGAATTCTCTCTGAGAAACAACACCCAGGCAACCACATAGGCCTGTTCAGGGCCGTTAAACCGACATTTCTCTCCCAGCGTGAAAGACAAATGAAATCGTTTTTGTGATTATCTCTGAAGGCAAAGGAAAAATGAGAGAAGCTAGGCAGCCGAAGGCCCTTCAAATTGGCTTGCGGCTATGGCAGCCTGGCCACCTGCCGCGACTCTCCGCACAGGCTCCTAACCTCCAGGTCGGCTGCTCGAATTCGGGCGCCCCCCGCAGCTCCAGTCCCCGGAGGAGGACGCTCTCAGAGTGCAGCTCACACCCTGCTCGGGGCTGAGGAAGCCTGGTGTTTAGACAAACCTCCAGTGCTGGCAGGTCTGTTTGCTCAGCCAGGCCCGCACTCGGGCAGCGGGAGTGAGCATCTTCTTTCTTCCCTTTCCGGTGGAAATTTCACCCCCCCCCCCCACCCCCCCACCAGCACCAACCCATGCAAGGAATTTTCCGAGAGCTTCCCTCCTCCCTCCTCGGTGGAAGCTGAGACCACTTTCTTTTTCCAGGCAAGCTTCTCTGGAAACCTCACATTCGCCGTTATTAAAGGAAATGGAGATGCACAGGTCTTCATTTCTGTGGAACTGACTCACAGTCTGGTTGGATGAAATTGCCTGGGCCGCCTGTCCACGGCCAGGCCGCTGCCCCAGCCAACAAAGCCATCCCACCTGGGCCAGGGCCCTTCCTCACCAACGGGAAAGAGACCAGCGCAGGGCCACTGGCCTCCGCCTCGTCCCCCCGCCACCCCCCACCCCGTGCTCATGTGCCTTTAGATGTCAGAGTACGTTACTGCTACAACCGATCACCGAGCGCAGATCGCTGACCCCTGGTCTGTTTGAGGAAGATGTTGTTGCGGATGAGGAATAATCTGAGAGGGGGAACCGTTTCCTGTCTGGCTGCCCTGGGACGAGGTCCTGCCCAGCCTGGAAGCAATTGGTGTGTGTCTTGTACCTCTCCGATTGCACTGGCTCGCCCGGCCTGAGCCTCACCTCCTGCCTGTGGGCGAGGATCAGGCACCGGAGATGCTTTTATTTCTGTAAGACATCAAGGGACCACCTGGAGCCAAGGCACTGCTGTAGGATCGAGAGGCATCACATGAGCTCCCAGAAAGTGGGTCGTCCGGGCCACAGGGGCTTGGACGGCAGAGTATCTGGTTCTGCCCAGCTTTCGGAAGGAGAGTAATTCTGTCTGGGGCTCTCCTGGCCCCTCGGTCCCAGGCTTCCAGCGAGGGCTCTGCCACGCCCACTCCAGCCTTCTCCCCGAGCCCCGGGTCAAAGGAAGGCACGCTGGACGTGGTGACTGTCATCCGTTATCCCGCACCCGCCCTGGCACCTGGGCGCGTGCTCGCACTCATAAAGCTAGCGCGTGGGAATCGATTACAGGAGGGAGCAAATGAGCTGTGCTTCATGGGGCGCATCTGCGACGGTCCATTTCCACCGGAATCACGGCGTCTTCGGTGCCCCTCCAGACACTTCTCCAGGACGGAGGCATTTACGCAGGAGGCAGGAGGCAGGCACCGGCGCCTTCATTTCTCTCATTAAGAACCTGGGAACCCGGATGCAGGGCCTGGTCGGGGGGGGGGTGGCGGGGGCTCATGCACTGTAGATTTTTGTGTTCTTTTTGGGTGCCAGCGTTTTGGGAAGCAGTGAAGGAAATGGAACAGGCTCTCAGGCCTCTGAGCTCCACTGAATTCCTACCCCATGTGACTCCCAGGGCACGGCAGGAATGGCACACGGGGAGAAACCCAGCATCCGTGGAGGGTTTCTGGCTCCTCGGAGAATCCCCGAATCCATGCTTCTCCTCCTTCCTCCCTCATCACCCCCTTAGCCCCTCACAGTCCTCCTGGCACCTGCTCTGTACTTTGCCTGGACCTGGCCTCCACCCTGTGTTCCAGGGGGGTTAACAGTGTCAGCACCTATACAGATCCGTCCAAAGGAACTGCACTGTAGGAGTGAGAAAGGTGAGGTCCGCCGGCGGCCAGCTGCGTCTAGAGCTCACCCTGAATCCATATTTCAATACAGTGTGCCTAAGGTTAGGGTCTAAACTTCCACTCAGAAGGTAAATTGGTTGTTTGGTTCCCCAAAATACAGCCAAGAGACGCAAACTAATGAACCCTCAGTAGGAATAGCCTCCCTCCAGCCAATAGGGCCTGAAGCTCAGACCCCGCTTCGATTACCAACAAATCTAGACTCTCAATGCTTGGGATCCGCTCCCAGCTCCTATTCTTCTACTGTGATACTTTATTATGATTTCAAGGTATGGCCCTGTTGAAAGATGGTGCCAGCTGCTGGCTTACAGCCACGGGGCCGCCTTCTCAGCCCCGGGCCAGTGAGGCTCCACGCCGGGCCTGTCCTAGTCACTGTTTCCTGGGACCAGCGAGTGGCCTCCACCCAGGAGATACCAGAGCTCCCTCCTCCGGGTCGTGACAGCCACGATTACCTCCAGGTATTGCCGAGTGTCCCCGGCTGAGGGTGAGGGAAATCACCCAGCTGAGAGCCACTCTAATAGAGACACCGAAAATGCCGAGGGATTGAAGCCTCGATTAGTCTGGGCTGCTGACAAATGCCCACAAACAGCCTGCCCGTCACTGTTTTAATAACACGAAATACAAGTACAAAACATTGTACAAGTACACGTTTTACTACATGGAGGTGGAATAATACATTTGCGTTGTTTTTTTAAATATATCTTCATTGATTTCAGAGAGGAAGGGAGAGGGAGAGAGAGCGCTAGAAACATCCACCATGAGAGAGAATCACCTGTCGGCTGCCTCCTGCACACCCCCTACTGGGGATCAAGCCCACAACCCGGGCCTGCGCCCTTGATTGGAATCGAACCCCGTACCCGCGCCCTTGACTGGAATCGAACCCCGGACCCTCTCTCAGGACCCATTATCTATTTAATTCAATCCTTCTGCCTCCAGACACTCGTGGCTGACACCAAAGTAGTGATGAGACCCTGACAACCTGGGGGTGAAGCCCGAGGCCTGGACGCTCGGTCCGGGCCGGCCAGGACGGAGCCCACACTTCACTCACGGGCACTATTTGACGGCTGTGGGAGGAGACGGCTCAATGACAGCTTCTAGTGTCTGAGCTGATCCATCCGAGTTCAGGTTCTGCCTCAGGGAAGAAACAGGCTGGGCCGAGAGGTGGGACCCACGTCAGCAACAGCTCCTTCCAGGCAAGTCCTTCCCACCAGGCGGCAGTGTCCTCGTCCCCTGGCGGCGCCATGTCGCGCTCCCGCTCTCCTACCCGCTCGGCCAGGCTCTGTCAGTTATTCCTATGCCAGCCCCGCGAGCAAGTGGAAGGGCGTTTGTTCCTCTTTGTCTGGGCCCCTTCCTCCTCACACCTGCCGGGATGTCCACTCTGTCTGATCAGCGAGAACTCGGTTTCAGACAGCTTAGTGGTCTATGAGGAAAGGGGCCGCATTGGGGGGGGAGGGGGGGCGGTTAGGGTTAGGGTTACCTCTGAGACACCCGGGAGTGACCCGGAGGCACCCAGCACAGCCTCAGAGCTGGACTGTAGGGTGATGTTTATGCGCTGGGCGTAGAGGCCTGGTTTAAAGGAAGGGAACAGAGAGTGAATGTACACTTTGCATTTATTTAAATAATGCAATTCTTAGGCCACCGAGTTCATTTGTGACCCCTGTGGGAGAAAGGCACCAAGCGAGCCAAGTTTGAATTAGCCATCTGCGTGAGCAGCATATTCTCCTGACCTGGATGGGCCTGACAGCCCTCGAATGCAGCAGGCGGAGCTCTCAGGCCTGACCGCTCATCGTCACCCTCTGGGAGGCTTGTCAAAATGCACCGTGTCTCATTCAGTGGGTCTGGGATTGGCGTTTCTCAGCAACTTCCCAGGCGATGCTGAGCTGCCAGTCTGAGGACCACACTGTGAGAACCGTGGCAAGACAGGGCCGGATGGCTTTCAGGTGGGATGGGAGGGAGGCCATCGGACTGACTGCACCCCGTTTGGGTGGAATCACGAAGTCTGTGAGGCGTAAAACGAGGTTTCCTTGCCTCAGAGGACACGTCCCTCCCTGCGGCGAGCCAGCTCTGCACTTGGTCACCCGGGACTGGCCGTGTCCCCTGTCATCGAGACTGGAATAACATCCTCCTGGTCACGGAACACAGAGTGTGATTGTACGTGAACATTTCTCTGTGAACGTTCCGTGTGAGTTACTAGGGTTAGTAACTGAGGAAAACACACACTTCCACGCCCCTGCCCACCCCTCGTGGTGATGCCACCTGATCCCGGGACAGTGTCGCCGACACAGGGCACCCGTCTCAGCGTTGTGCGGTGGGAGCCTGCTTCGGGTTTTATTGCTCCTCTTCTTTGTTCTCTGCATTTTTATTTGTCACGAAGATTTGGTTTTAAGCCAAATCAAGGGGAGAAGTCCTCCCCTTAGAGCCCCACAAATCGGACACAAGAGCTCTTTTCCTTTTTCCAACTGTCCAGGTGCCTACACCGCACCATCTCCTGTCTGTCTGACAGGCTCCAGGACGTCGGCCCAGGGGGTCCTGGTCGCAGGAGCGCCTGAGGCCCAGGCGGAAGGCTGTGGCTGTGTTCGAGTGTGCTCGCTCGTTTATTTATACAGCTATCGTTCCCAATGCCCTGAACACCTCCACATGTGCAGCCTTTTCCTTAGGTGGTCTTTCCTTCAGATAAGTAACCAGGAGAGAGAGGACCCAGCACCAAAGGCTCAGGACCGGGGACTTGCTTCATTGTCCAGAAGTCTATCTCAGAGCGTCACCTTCCCAGCTCACCACGAATTCGTCTCAGCCCCGATGACTTGCCCAACAATTCAGGCCTCCCACAAAGCATGGGAAACAGGACACTACAGGGAAGATGTTAAAAACTGGGTGAAGGCTCTTCGTCTCAGGAAAACAATATCGAGGAAGGAGGCTCGGTGCATGTCCCGGAGCCCCGCCAGCCTCCACAGCTCCCCCCTGCACCCCGACCCCTGCAGCAAGGTGGGTGCTGCCATCAAAAGATGAAACAGAAAAGTCTTTCATTTTTGAGTTTTCCATCCGACTAACACCCGTGGCCACTCCCAAATCAATATTAAAATGACAGAAGACTCCAGAAACCCAACTCTTTCTGCAGTAAAAGCTTGGAAATTACATTTTATGCAATTAAGAAAATCGCATGTTAAATATTCTATCAATGCAGCTTAACGCTCTCAAACTATAAGATCTGTTCTCTGAAACAAAGGAATGTGCCCTTCTAATCAATATAATTACGCTTTTTAATGAAAGTTTTTAGAGTGCCCTTTCCAGTCAGTCTCTCCCAAACGCTTGATTAGGTCATTAATCTCCGCACCTTCGTCGGTCCTGCACTTGAAGAGGCTACTTTCTATCAAGTTCCCATTAATGAAACAATTAAGATAATTAAAGATGATCTGTCCTTTCAGAAATATACGATTCCGGGTCCCGAAAAGCATCTTGTAAAAGACCCAAGTATCTCAGTGCAGAAATGGACCCTCAACATAGAATTATGTCTTACATGATTCAAAGGACTCAGATAGTCGTTCACCTTTGGGTGTTTTGCCATAGCCACAGTCATTGAAAATAGTTCTATCTTTCAGTTCTCTCCTTAACGTTTTCTAGATTCCCAAAGACCTGAATAACTGCCAGGAGGAGCTGGGAAATGAAGTAAAGTCTTTCCGAGATAGAAGACTTGCCACGGTGCCCCTTGGCGCGGGGTGGACCCCCGGCGGCTGACGAGCGGCTGTCCAAGAATTTCCGGTGGGGACAGAGATGCGTACACCTTACAAGCATTCACCCTACAGACAGTCCTTGATTAAGATATTTGCTTTTACTGTTAATATGTTACGCCTTCATTTAAAAGGCCAGGTAAGTAGTAATGAAGAGAAAATGCTACCACAGAAGCATCTGCCTGAAAATCCAGGTGGGATACTTGTGTGTGGGGAAGAGCAGGTCATTTCAAAGGAGACGTGGAGGGTGGGCCCCGTATGCAGCCGAGTTCTGTAGCGGGTCCGATGGCGGGTCCGGTGGCGCGGTGAGGGCCCCGCTTCCACAGTTGTCATGAATTCCAACACTGTGACAGCCCAGAACGAGGCCCAGCACGGGTGCCCCGGGCGCGGGCCCTGGACGAGCCCATGGAGCTGATCTGCTGGAACCTATCCCCATGCCAGGGTTCCTGTCTTAATTCCAGCTTTAAATTCCAGCCTAATGTAATCACCCCGCGTTGCCATGGTTAGTCATTGCTGCAATCTGAGCCCCTATTAAATGTACATGAACCTACTCTTGGAGCCATTCTTTGGTTCTCAAGGGCCTGCGGGGTCTGTCCATACTGAGGCGGGGAGGGTGGGGAGCAGGGGCCAGCGGGGACTGGAGAGTCACTGTGGGCCTGAATTTCCAACTCGCTGCTGTCCCTGCTCAGACCGAGTCCCCGCTGCTGGGGCTTCGGGAAGCAGGTCCCCAGCGCGCGCCTTTCCCTCCGCGTCTGCGGAATCTTCCTGGGGCCTGCTGTTGTCATTCTCTTTGGCCAAAGAACTGCTCTCACAGAAGGACAGGCCTGCAGGGCCCCTCTCTGGCAGGACACGAGGAAGGTGTCCCCGGTTTACGTCCTGTTCTCAGGTCTGGTCCCCAAGGCGGCACCCTCAGCAGAGCGAGGTCCTCAGCAGCCCCTGCAGGACTCGGACCTCTCGAGGTTCAGGGGCGGTTTGGCCAACACCTCACCACCCAGGAAGCACAGCCAGGTGCCAGCGTCTGCCCTTGCTCTCACCGCACGGCTTTTCCGTTTCTCATACACACAGCTAGCCTCCTGGCCGCAGCCCACGCTGTTCCCTCTGCCCAGA
The DNA here is from genome assembly GCF_000147115.1 of Myotis lucifugus. Classification (NCBI taxonomy): domain Eukaryota; kingdom Metazoa; phylum Chordata; class Mammalia; order Chiroptera; family Vespertilionidae; genus Myotis; species Myotis lucifugus. The sequence continues at coordinate 544,340 of NW_005871551.1, read as the reverse complement.
TCACGTCTCTCTGGCCCCTCCAACCCCGCTCCTCTTGCCTGGTGAACTCCCTCCTTCTGCAGGGAAAGCCGGTCCTGGGTGCCCAGAAAGGCCGGTCCTGCCTGCCCACCACCAGGGCATCGCCCCCTCTGCATGCTGCCCACATAGCAGAGATGACTTATATCCATGTCAACCCCACTGTGGGCAGGGGGTCCATGCCAGCAGGGACCTGTGTGGTTGAATGAGTGAGTGGATGGATGGGTGGATGGATGGATGGGTTGATGGATGGATGAGCCAAGCTCAGTGTCTCTGGCCTGGCATTTCTGCTTACTCACTGGGGAAGGAGGGCCACAGTGTGTAACGGCCATGAGGGGCTTGGCCAGAGGTGTAGGACGAGGACAGCACAGTGCCCGAGGTTCTTCACAGCTGTTCATGGTTCAGTCCCTCGCAATTCCCAAGGGCTCCTGAGGCAGGGTCCCGGTCGCCTTGTAATCACCAAACAGGGAGGAGCTGCAGTGCCCAAGTCGGAGGTGACAGCTGGGCTTCGGGCATTGGAGGAACCCACACCTTGTCCTGCTCAGGAAAAATCGGAACGTGTGGAAGAGCCTGGCTTCTCCTCCCAGACACGCTCACTGAGGGCTCGCGGAGGCCGCTCAGTCTGAGCGCAGGACGGAACGGCCATGCTCCTCCACAATGTGGATCAATAGGGGTTCACGGTCCCCTCCAGGTCCTGCGGGCCCACCTCTGGCCTGCAGACGTTCAGTGCTGAGGGCCCCGGTGGACGTGGGGGCGGCCAGCAGTGCCCCTCGCCCCATGGTTCACCCTGTGGCGGCCTTCAGCCGTGCCCACTCAGGGGCCCAAGGGAATTACCTTCCCTCTGGCTGGAGGCCGACAACACGTTGTTTCCAGCGAGAAACTCGCACTCCATCAGCGGTCCATCCCCGAGGGTTCACTGAGCAACCACGGGAGACCCTTCGGGTCCGGGGGCAGGAGCTGTCCCCGACCACCCCAGAGTCCCTGCTTCACGGGAGGTTTTCACTGCAAACATTTTCTGGGAAGATTTGATAATCTGGCTTTTTCGATTACTTGGGGTTTTACTCACAAAAAGTCACACATTGATTTGTCCTTACAGTTTTTACAGGATGTGTCATTTTGTATTTTAAAACATGGGTTTTGCTCACTTTGTTCTGGTGCCTTCAACTTTTATCTGAAAGGGAAGGCCCTATGCCAGCGGTTCTCAACCTGTGGGTCGCGACCCCTTTGGGGGTCGAACGACCCTTTCACAGGGGTCGCCTAAGACCATCGGGAAACACATATATAATTACATATTGTTTTGTGATTAATCACTATGCTTTAATGATGTTCAATTTGTAACAATGAAAATACATCCTGCATATCAGCTATTTACATTACGATTCATAACAGTAGCAAAATTACAGTTATGAAGTAGCAACGGAAATAATTTTATGATTGGGGGTCACCACAACATGAGGAACTGTATTAAAGGGTCGCGGCCTTAGGAAGGTTGAGAACCACTGCAGTGACACAAACTCTTAGGTGCCAAACGCGCGCTCCTCCCGCTCCCCGCCAGGGCCCATGGCTCCTCTCAGGGCTCTCAGAGGGAAGCGGGGAGAGGGGGGGAGTGCCTAGGGGCAGGTCCTGTGGGTCTATTCAAGGTTAAGACAACAGGAGGACCAATCAGAAAAGGCGCCCAGTCTTGGCCCCTGGGTCCTCTGGCCAGTGCTCAGGCACCGGTTCAAATGCTGGGGACCCCTGACCTGGTTCCCATTTGTCAGGGACCCTGTCCATGTCCTTCCAGGACCCAGCAGCCTCGAAGGCACTCCCAGGCCTCCCGGCGCCAGCTCGCCCCCACTCTGCCCTCCTCAGGCTGGAGCGTGCGGCGTGCAGACAGAACTATAATGTCAAAGCGAAAAAGAAAAAGAGCCCCTGTCGTTTTTCATTTGACCCTTTAGCCAGTGCAGCGAACGGGAATTACAGAACAATGTAACGATCGCGTAATGAGATCCAGAACCAAGCGGTCCTCATTGTGATCAGGATTACTTCTCAGCAATACGAAGGAAAACATGTGTCTTCAAGTAAGTCTCAACAACTGAATTAGGGTCAACTCCCCCTAAAGAGCTGCAGCTTTGCTCTGGGGGACTGATGGGAAACCTGATAACACAGAATTAGGGCTTGGGAACAGCTCTGGGAGACCACGCACTTGTCCGTGGGAGCCAGGGTGGCGCTTTGCACTTGGTGGCTGTTGCAGCTGTTTTGAGAAAGAGAAGGACAACAGAACTCCCAAACGTGTTAATTTTATCAAAACCCAGCTGTGGCCACGCAGGTCAGAGCCCATCAGCGTTTCCCATTCCCCGCTCCCGTGGCGCTTTATGCTTCTCTCGCATTCTGGCGGCACCGGGGTCACTGGACCGTCCATTAATTCTTAGGTTCCATGAAGCTAAATTAGTTTAATTTAGCCGGAGCTGAAATTAGAAAGTGGGCTCCATTCTCCCCCGCAAAGGGCAGCAGAGGTGGAGAACAGACTCATTCCCTCTCCCGCCACCCCCCCTGGGCCGCTCTCCACCCACCAGCAGCCCAGATCTTTCTAAAGTGGAAATTAGGCTCCACAGATGATGCCAGCGTCCGTGAGTTTGACCCCCACTGCCCGCTGCTGAGCCCACCGGCTGCCTGGCCCTCCCACCCACCGCAGTCTGCCACCCCATCCCTCCCACACCTCATCCTCTGCTATTTCAGTCGAGGCCCTGACCATTGCCTCTATTTTCTTTTTTATTTCTCACATTGTTGTCCCCCACTGACATGTCACCTCCATAAAGTTCCTGTCTCCTTGGTCAAGGCCACTTCCCCAGCGTGAGGATGGGTTGGGGCCAAGGAGGCCCTCCGTGTACCCATGAGCAGCGTTACCGCAGGGTATGGCGGCCACTGGGCAAGAGAGGACATTTGTGCACGGAGGGAGCTGTCTTCAAAGCTGGAGCCAAGACAGTTGTCTTCCAAGCTCGTGGATCCCCCATCGAGCTGCCTGCCCACTGGGGACAAAGAGGGGATGCAGTGACCTGAGCCCGAGAGAAAACTGGGGAAGAGGGTCTCTGGGCAGGAGCTTTAGGGGAAAGGCAGGGCAGCAGCTGGGGGCTGTGGGGGAGGGAGGGGGTGGCCCTGTTTTCCATACAAGGAGCCCAGCGATGTTCCACCGAGTGCCTCGAGGATGTTTAACACATGCAATTCCCGACTATTTAGTCGGGGGCACTGACCTCTTTTCCCTTAGATTGTCAAATTAGAAAAAGTAACCATAGCCAACACAACAATAGCCATCCAGTGTGAATGAATCAAAATTATAGCTATTTCAGATCCGCAAAAAAAATTTTTTTGGTGTGCTGCAGAATTTCAGTGATTAGCTTATGTGCCATGAGATGAAGAAGGCTGAAATGGCTGCCTTAGAAGGGAAGTAGTTTTCAAGGTTGGCCCTGAGCTCGAGGACAGACACTCGGCCGAGAGAAGAGTAGGTCCGACAGGGCACAGCGACCTCTGCAGCCTGGACACCTTGGGAGAGGCCCTCACGGAGCCCGACGAGGGGAGGCCAGGCACGCGGAGCAGGGCCCTTCCCGCCCCCAGCTCTGGGCCGTGCTCAGCCTCTCCAGCTCTTCCTTTGCTCTCCTTTGCTCTCTATTCAGTCGTTGCAGCCCACCCAGCCCACCTGTCACATCTGCAGCCCCCATGATCACGTGCCACGCCCAAGGTCATCTGACTTTCGGGAAATTGAAAGACAAAGGCTGAGCCTCCCAGGCCCTCTGCCAGCCCCGGGGCCCTCTGCCAGCCCCAGGGCCCCACAGCCCAGCAGGCAAAGGCCTCCCCAAGATGCCTGATCTCCTCAAGGTCACCAAGTTCACTGCCGCACAGGCGGGTCAAGAGGAGAGGTCTCCTGGCCAGCATGCCTTGCCAAGTCACACAGAATTTACTGTATATATTCCAGACAGAGTAGGAAGAAATGCAGGTTTTTCCACCCTGACCAAGTACTGTGGATTATTTGCAAGAAGTCTGGGAAATTCCAGAAGTCAGTCTTCAAAAGACAGCCACTTGGCTCCCCATCACTGAGGTACAGAAGAGGGTCTATTCTGCCGAAATTTCCAGACCTGCGCTCAGCTCCTTTGGTGGGAAGGGCGGGAGATGGAGCCACCGTGGATCCCCCATCGAGCTGCCTGCCCACCCATCGTCCCTGAAGTGGTCCCCAGGCTCCCCAGGAGCCGGACCCGTGCCTCTCCATCACCTGCCAGACCAGCACCTGGCTCCAGTGGGCAACCGCCAGAGTCCCGGCATCTGCTTCTCATTACTTTAATTCCAGTCCTTCTCAACTTCGTCAGCCCCCCTCTCTCTCCCTGCTGTAATGTGCCTTGGCCCCTGCATGTAAACTCTGGGATCAAATTGAAATTCCAATTCACAGACGTCAATTGTCCGTGTGATTTGAGTAAGTGGGACAAGGCCCCTGGCTGGCAGTTTCGCCTGGATTCCTAGACGGGTTATTTACGAGTTGGAAGGCACTGGTTGCATAATTGGGCAGTTCCTCTTGGGTAAGTCTATACATTGCTTCTGGGATGAGGGAAAATAATACAGCCCCCTTCCCACCGGGGAACACTGGGGCCTGGAAGAAGTGAATGTGTTGGTTGTACCTAGAAACTATTTATAAAGATAGAGAAGGGAATTCGTAAAATACACAAGTGTAGGAAAACCTGAAACTGAAATCTTTTCTTCCCAAATAATTTAGACTGAAACTGAGGCTAATACACGGAAGGTCTAAGAAGATAGCCAGGGTAGGTCATTTTCAACAGATGGTTATAACGCTCCTCTAAAAGTTTTATGATATAGTGGCAGTCATCTCAGTCCTGAAAGTCTTTTTGTTCTTTGATGAGATAATTTTTATTTAAAATATTTTAAATATAGAAAAGTTAAAGACTAATGAACCAACACCTGTGAGCCCTGAACTGAAATGTGATGACTGTTAACATTTCTTCGTCTTGCTCCAAATGTTTCCTCTTTACTAAAGAGATGGAATTTAAAATTTACACTACTTATTCCCTATATTTGGACTCCCACTCAGAGACAAGCTCTGCCATGAACTTAAATACCTTTCTGACCAAATACCTACATTTGAAATGTTTGGGATGTGTATTTATGCTTTCATATACCTCTAAACAATACTGTAGAGCAGGGAGAGCTGACTTTCCCTGCGAGTGGCCTGCTAAACACCATTCGGCTGGTGGACCATATGGTCTCCTTTGCAGCTGCTCAGCTCTGCTGTTCTAGTATGACAGCAGCTATAGGCAGTGTGTAAACAAGTGGGCATGGATGTGTGCCAATAAAACTTTATTTACAAAAACGGGTGGTGGGTGGTGCCTTGCCAAGTCCTGGTATACAGTATTATGTGTACATGTGCATTTAAATATATGTCAACTGAGCTGTAGTTCATTGATTTAACTGCTAATGAGAATTCCACCCTCAATTTGTTTAGCCAGTCTATAGAGAGGCATTTAGAGTTCCATGAATTTTTTTTTTTTAAAGACCCTGCAGATGATCAAATGGGCTAGCTGGGCTTGACATGGTCAAGTTGGGTCTGAGCCAATCCCTGAACTCCTGAATTGTCCAGTGTAGATTCAAGCCTCAGCGGGTATGGCGGCACCAGGATCAGCTCGGGCTCTAACGTTGTCCATCATGTTGCGCAAGAACTCAATTCTCCCCTTTACTTATCAGACACCCCCCAGTCCCCTGCTTTCCTTTGCCTTGAAGATGCGGGAGAGATGTGGCCAGAGGCAGATCCCAAATGAGGGACGTGGGCTGGGGTGGCAGTGCCACCAGGAAGCACATGCCCCATCCGGTCCCGTCTGAGTGCCAACTCCCAGGGGAACAGGGCCATGGTTGCAACCTCCAGATGCTTCAAAGGACGCTGTGTGTCTGGGGGGGTGGGGGAGACAGGAAGGAAGGAGGGAGGGAGGGCGGAAGGAGGAAAAGAAGGAGGGAGGGAAGGAAGGTGGGAAGGAAGGTAGGAAGTAAGAAAGGAAGGAGGGAGAGGTAAGGGAGGTAGGGAGAGAAGAAAGGAAGGAAGAAAGGGAGGGAGGGAGGGAGGAAGGGAGGGAGGAAGGGAGGAAGGAAGGAAGGAAGGAAGGAAGGAAGGAAGGAAGGAAGGGAGGAAGAAGGGGAAGGAGGGACCTCTGACATGCCATGGAATAGCTCTGGGCCAGGTTCCACCCTCCAGAGAATAGCCACACAAAATCGCTGCATGAAAGGCACCGAGAAGCCTTCTGGGAACTCAGAAGCCCTCGGCTCTGCCCCTGCCTCCACCTCTGTCCACCTGGGCAGGTGGTTCAGCCTCGTGGGCTGAGCCTGGAGTTTCCGTGAAGTGGGGGCCGCGGACCCCCACGGTGCTGGCCTGTTTACGAAGATGGGCTTTGAGAAGCGGGAAGGAGGGCGTTATCATTGCCCCACAAAACCTCTGAACTGTAATGTGAGCAGCAGTTTTTCCTCCGGCACCGCCCGGCGGCTGGGTTTGGGTGTGTGCTCTTCGCTCTTGCCAGGCCATGTGCTGATAAGGCCCAGATTCCTGCGCTAATTCCACCGGGCGTTTCCCTGGAGCCTGCTGAGCGGGGTCTGCGTGGGATCCAAGAGGCGCCTTAAGCTGAGGCTTAGAGAGCTTTCCTGCAGGCTGTTTGTTCGAGCCCCACCTGCCCTTTCCCAACCTCCAGGAAAACATGTTTTCTCTTTGCCTCACCCCCCAACATGAGAAAAATATGTTTGCACTCCTGCCCCATCGTTTCTCCTTCCATTAGGTCCCCGCCAGCTGCACGGCCCAGGCCTCGCCCAGCCTCTCGTGGGCATCAGTGGGCACATTTCCCCTAAGATCCTAAAATAACAAGGAAAACCCTCTTCTAGGACGCCAGGTTCCCAGCAGGCTGGAGGGCTGTTTCCGGGACCTCTTCCCGGGGGCCATGTGTGGAGAAAGCCAGTGACATGTCTGCGTCCTCAGAGCCAGGGACAGAGATCTCACGAGGACACTGGGTCTAAGCCACAGGGTCATCTGATCTTCAGAAAGACCCCAGTGGGCTCACCATAAGGAGGACTACAGCCTACTGTTGGCAAAATAGAAAGCCGGACATGCCACAGCCTCAGCAGACAGACTGGCTCTGCTGCCCCCTCGCCCACACCCCTCCGTAGCTGCCCCTTTTGAGGTCCACGTAGAGCAGTCAAACCAAGACGAAAAGCAAATGCAGAGCAGAAACACACTGGATTTTCATCCCAGCGTTAAAACGAACCCGGGAGACGCAGCCTATGCGTTGGCCGGGCGAGGAGCGGAGAGGTGTGGGCCGAGCGGGGCAGAGGGCTGTATCACTGGCCTGTTTTTTCCAGTTTTTCTGTTTCAAGGGACTGACGGGAAAGGGTTTGATTCGAGAATCAGTGATTTTTATCATCCCATTGCAGTGCTGCCTGCCCTGTGTGGTCAAAGGAGACGGGACAGTCACAGACCTCAGAGCACAGACAGCCCTGAGAACCCCGAGTCCAGGGCGCGGGCTCAGCCATCCTGGGACTGACTCCTGTCCGTGACAACAGCTGGCTGGCCTGGGCCAGCTACCACATGGCACCTCCTGCATCTTCCATTTCCCATCTGTGAAACAAGGGTCTGGCAGCCGCCGCCTCAAGGGGGCGGTAGCAGCGGCGGGCCCAGGGACAGAAGCATAAAGGACGGCTGAGGGCACAGGACTGCTGGGCAGTCCTTCCCTGGGAAGAGCTGCTGCTGCCAGAACCCAGCACAGTAAGACCAGGGGCTCTGCCCCACCAGACAGCACCAACGTCACATCAGGACCCAGAAGTGAGGGGCGGGCAGAGGGAGGACATGCTCCAGAAGCTCCTTTCTGAGCCCCAGGGTCCTCTGGGCACCGCCTCGCCTACCAGCATTCCGCGGCTCCGGCTCCCGCATGGGGAGGGGAGGGGGCTCACAGATGTGGCTGGAAGGGATGGGTAAATGGCATTCTCTGGCTGGCTTTCGGGGCCCTCACCGGACCAAAGCCGTGCAGAGACCCACATGCATGGTGTCCAGCTCCTCGGTTTGGGATGGATTACACTCTGCGTGTGTGTAATCCCGGGTCCCCAAACACAGGGAAAGCTCGTCCAGGGCGGAAACCTGCTTACACACATGTCTGCTCCCTCCCGACACGGCCTTGGACCTCCGCTCCAGAGACCACTCCGATGTTCCCTCTTGGGCACCTGGAGGGGGGTTTCTGTAATGGGACCCTTTGTTCTGTAATTTTTTTCTCATTTCCTCCCTATGCCTATTCATGAGATTGCCCCTTTTCATATTCGCTCCCCAATTCCCCACTGGTCTGTCAGCACCTAGGCCCTCATGGAAGCTGCAGGTCAAGGTCAAACTACCACGAGGAGCCCTGGTGGGTTACAAGGCTGTACAGTGAGATTAGCGCCTTCCAAAACGCAAGCACAGCAGCAGCAAGAGCCTCAAGGGACAGCGAGGGAACAAGGAGACGCGCTGGTTCCGCAGATGACTTCATGGTTGACCTTGGACTTGGCTCTGCCATTTCTCAACCTCTGAAACCATCTGTAGAACATTTGATGGGAAAAAAAATAGACAGTCTTTGAACCCTTCAGACAAGAGGCGCCATCCAAATCCTGTGTGACTTTTATTCTTAAATGTTTAATTGTACCTCCTTCTGGGATAATACGGTCCATTTCTGAAATACAACCATAGCAATAAATTTCCTGTAACAATTTACTGCCAGAGTAATAGTTTTGCAGTGTGGCTATTATTGTTTTAATAAGAAAGAGAAAAGTTGAAAAGCTCTGCACACAACATATGTATATTCCAGGGTGAGCTCATGAAGGCAGGCAGCCAAGGGGACATGTCAGCCAGGGGAACAGCCAGCAGGGTCACAGGGAGGAGGGGCGGGGACATCAGACCCTGGGCTCACCACGACCTCCCGACCCCCCGAGTCCTTTCAAACACAAAGTCTTGAAATAAGCGTTTCTGGACACAAGAAAATGGAGAAATTTCTTCTGAACATGAGGCCATGGCCCTCTGGGCAATTCCACTGGCCTACAGCCTCCCACTAGATAAAGACATCAGCACATGACACATTTGTGCCATTGCTCCCCTAGAACTGGGGAAGGGTTTCTGGAGGCAGGACCCTTCAGGCCAGGGTGTGGGGTCCAAGCCTTTGGTTGGCAAACAGTTTGCTCACTGACAACTGGCCAATGCCTCTGACATCCACGAACATCCTTTCATCTCAGACCTAACAACCGTGGTGCTTACACGTAGTAACTTAGACATGCAAGGGCCCAGCAAGTTGCAAAAAGATGAGGAAGGAACCCTAAGAGCACGTTGCTAAGTGAAAGGAGCCCGTGTGAAATGCTACAGATTCTATGATTCCAACTATGTGACGTCCTGGAAAAGGCAAAACTATGGACACAATGGAAGATCAGGGGTTGCCCAGGGTTGAGGGTGGGGGCCTGGTCCACCTGAACCCACACTCGAGCACTGAACATAATGTTCACCAAGTATTTAGGTGCCACCTGTCTCCCCATAGACAGTGAGCTGCACTTCTGACGAGGTCTGGTCACTCTTGTTGCCCAGCCTTGACCTCTACCTCCAGCCTCTGAGCGTAGGTGCTTGGCCTTAGTCCCACCCCAATGTTGCGGGATAAAGGAGGAGTGTGAATGTTTGCCACTCACTATCCTGAAGTCTATTGCTCTGCACCAATGGGGCAGCCATGCCCCGCCACCAGGAAGACTATTGGTGTATTAGTGCCAGGGGCTTAAAAAACTGCATTAAGCATCTTAAAAATTCCACTGTGCTTCGCTCCTCTGCGAACGCGTTTAATTACTGGCCCCTCGCATCCCATCCCCCAGCTCCTCCTCTTCCGTGATTAATGTGAAGCTCTGGCTCTAAAATAACCACTTCTTGCTCTAATTAAGTTCTGGTCCTTCCTAAGCCGGGTTCGAATGCTCAGCCTAAGCATTTCCCTGTGGCTTTCCAAGGGTCCGGGTTGGGGCTTCTTCATAATTGTATCGGCATTTCATATGCAGCCTTTAATAAAGAGAGATATTTTTTTCCTGAAAATCATTAACCTTAAGAAACAGCCAATTTTCCTATGGCAGTAGAAGTCAGAATAGCGCTGGGGGAGGGGTTGGGAGCATGGGCATCCCGGAGCCTTCTGGGTCATGGGCGTGTTTTTATTTGGATCCCGGTAGATGTGTTAGGATAAAAATGCCCCTCAGAGAGGCCCGTGACCTCGTCCCGGAACCCGTGACTATGCTGCCTTCACAGCACAGGGGACTTGGAAGATGTGATCAAGTTGAGGGCCTGGAGATGGGGATTATGCTGGGTTACCTGGGAACCCCAGCCACACAAGGGTCGTTTTAAAGGGCAGTGGGAGGGTCAGAGTCAGAGAGCGATCAGAAGATGCCATGACTTTGACGATGGAGGAAAGGGCCACAAGCCATGGAATGCTGGCGGCCCCTGGAAGCCAGAAAAGGCAGGAAGTGGATTCTCTCCTACAACCTCTGGAAGGAACCAGCCTGCTGACACCTTGGTTTTAGTTCTGACCTCCAGAACTGTAAGATAACATCTGTGTTGTTCTAAGCCATAGGTTGGTGCTACTTTGTTCCAGTGGCATCAGGAAACGAATATAATGTGCCCATATGTGAACAACTACCAACAAATACACTTCAGGTGGCACAGTCAGCTACACGTCAGGTCAGATCCCGACCTCAGCTCTAGTGACATGTGGAGCCAGGCGTCTCCTAGTCGGGGGGGGGGCGGGGAGTGGGGGGGGCTGCCCTGCACACTGTGGGGTGTTTAGCAGCTCCCTGGGCCTGCATCTACTCGATGCTAATAACACCCCTACTCCCAGATGTGACAACCAACATGTCTCTGGGTGCTCTCAAGTGTGCCCTCCAGGGCAAAGCGCCCTGGGTTGAGAACTGCCTCTGCCCTGGGTTGAGAACTGCCGCTGTGGGAGTGTTGTACTTCAATGCTGTAGAGTATTTAATAAGTCCCATGTAAAATAAAATAAAATAAAATAAACAAACCTCCACGCCAAGCCTCTGTGGGACCACTCACTCCACGGACAGCACAGACAAGGCCGCTTTTGGAGGAGAGCGTTGAGGGTGCCCTGGTGCTGTCTCCAGGGAGCCTCCTAAGGCACCTGGTGTTCCTGTGGGTGCGTGGGGAGAGGGGGGAGGTGCCCGGCTGGGCCACAGGGCCGGGCGCTGGTGGGCAACAGATAGCGGAGGACCCCCAGGCCCTGGGTCCCTTCTGTCCCCGCCTTGGGGCTGCTGAAACCCAAGCCCTTCAGAGAGGGGCCCACGAGGCCAGGTCTGCACAATGGGAGGAGCCCAGGGCTCTGAAGGGTCCCAGGTGTCACCTGGAGGGAGAGTGCTGGGTGGCTGATCCGTTTGGAAGGAAGCGGGTGAGAAGGGACAGCTTTCGTAAACAGAAGTCTCTGCCGAGCGATTTTCCTCTTAACCCCAACACGAATGATTTTCAGGAACCTACCTTCCCCAGTCGTCTATGTGCTGCTGAGTGGCTTCTAAAAGGCTCCAAGGGCCGGGCAGGCAGGGCCCTGCCAGTGTGGCTGCCTTGGCTCAGACGCCACCGAAGGCCCCCGGGCCCACTGCCACCTGATGCGGGGTCAGTGGGATCAAGGTCCATTGCCACCTGATGCGGGGTCAGTGGGATCACCTGGGCAGTCCAAGGCCCCCAGGTCCATTGCCACCTGATGCGGGGTCAGTGGGATCACCTGGGAAGTCCAAGGCCCCCAGGTCCATTGCCACCTGATGCGGGGTCAGTGGGATCACCTGGGAAGTCCAAGGCCCCCAGGTCCATTGCCACCTGATGCGGGGTCAGTGGGATCACCTGGGAAGTCCAAGGCCCCCAGGTCCATTGCCACCTGATGCGGGGTCAGTGGGATCACCTGGGCAGTCCAAGGCCCCCAGGTCCATTGCCACCTGATGTGGGGTCAGTGGGATCACCTGGGAAGTCCAAGGCCCCCGGGCCCATTGCCACCTGATGTGGGGTCAGTGGGATCACCTGGGAAGTCCAAGGCCCCCAGGTCCATTGCCACCTGAAGTGGGGTCAGTGGGATCACCTGGGCAGTCGGGGAGCAGAGGAGGGAGGCAGGAGAACAGGAGGCAGGGAGCACCTGCCCTCTGGGGATGGCTCTTGTAAGCAGGGACAGGTTTCTGGATGGTTCGGCTGCGTTCTGAGAAGTGGCTCCAGGTGGCGCCAGAGCGCTTCTCCAGGCGGCCGCCATCAGAGCCCTGACAGTTGCTCTGGCCCTGGCTTTGAGGGACTGTTTCTCAGGTTCCAGGGAGAGCAAAGTGCTGATGAGAGTGCTCTGGCCCCTGGTCTTCCCTCATCCAGGGGGGCCCGTTGTCCCGTTCATGGGGAGTGGCCTCGCAACACCTCAGAAACCCAGGAAACGCCTCCTCTTTGTCCCCAGGCCCCGGGGCCTGAGCAGAAATGGGCTTTGGACCGGGACCCCCGGGGAGAGCATGGAGCTGTTTGTGGGCATGGTCACTGCCCAGCTCAGGGGATGGAGGGCAAGAACACAGAGCCGGCTCTGTAGACCTGCAGCGCCCCCGACCCATGCCTCACCCTGTGGACCGGCTGGATGTGGGGACCAGAGGTGTCCCGAGTCCCTCCCTCAGCCCCTTCCCCCTGCTCCTCCTCGCAGCCCCCGGGGCCTGCCTCCAGCTGCCCCCCCGCCCCCCCAGGGCCTGCCTCCAGCTGCCACCCATGTTGCCTCTTCCCCGGGCCTGTGGAAAGTGGCTTGAGGTTCCCAGTTTGGGAAGATTTTGTTCCCGAGTAACCATTACTATGAAAGGAGATAGTGTTGTGTTTGGAATGACAAGGACTCTGCCTGGTGGTGGCTGCCTGTCACCTGGGCCTGGGGAAGGACCCTGCGCTTCACTGGTTCCATCCAGGCCTGGGAGGGGACCTCGGCTTCCCCCGGAGGCTGCCCTGGGTAGGGCTGAGCTAAGGGTGAGAAACGGCCCAACTCAACGCCCCATCAGACGCTTCTAAGCCCAGTGTCCGAGGAGGAACACCATTGCCTGGGCCCAGGGCAAGTGGGGAAGCGGGGCTGGGTCCCCACACCAAGGACAGGCGTCGCACCCTTGGTGGGCCCCATCCTTGGCAAAGGCTGCTGGCCATTCCGGGGGAGGGTGGTGGCCTTTGGCCCCCTCTGGGCCCTGCAGTGTGGCCGCTGAACTCTGAGGCCCCAGTCGGAGCCACAATCTGTGATGCGCACCTTCTCTCGAAAAGTCAAAAGACCGGGCAGCCTTGGCCGTGGTCCCAAGTGGTGGAAGGTGGGGCGAGCGGACAGCAGCTGGTGCACCTCTGGCCCAGGGGCTGGGACCCAACCGGGGGCCCTGGATCCGGGCAACAGTGGATGGGCACCCGATTTTTCCACAAACAAAGAGAAATCAGTCGTGACAAGGCACACACTTTGAGGCGTCAATTCCCCATCATCGTTTCAAAGCAAGTAAATGAACCGCGGGTAATGAAGTGACAGCCGGGGAGGATGGCGGCCTTAATGAGTGGGCCCTGCGCCCTTATCTCAGTTGTCCTGCCAGGGCCCCCGGAGCCGAACCCCGGGTGCGTGCAAACAAACATTAATCAGCTTCTCCAGGGCAGTTTATTTGCTGAGCCAACATGAATTCTCATGGCAATTTTTTGTAGATCACACTTGACCGAGGCTCTCAGGGCCTCTCAAACAACGGCCTGCTAGATGTGCTTTCAAAGGCCTCTCGCTCTGTCTCTTCCTGATTTTTTTTTATGCAATAACCTCATTAAAAGGATTTTAAAATGAACGTCAAGTTGTTGGGGTTTTATATCTATATCTCCATAGCGGGAAACTAATTTTATGGGGGGAAAAGAAGAGGCTTATCATTTCAGAAGGATGCCACTTGGGGTTTATAACCCAAAGTCCTTTTTTCCCCCTTCCTGGACTCACTCTGTAATCTCTCACCAGTCAGACAGATTTCTTCCTTAGATGATGTGCTTGTTTTTCACAAAAGGAAAAAATGACAAGCCCATTTATCGTCTGCTCCTAAGCCTGCGGGACCCCTCAGTGGCATGCCTGGCCCTCCCTGTGCTCACAGACTTTCCATGCTAACAGGGACCTGGCCTGCTCACCGTGTCTACATCCCCACCGAGCGAGCTGTGCCTGGGCAAAGGTAGGCAAGAACTCGTCCACCTTTGGACGAGTCGGGGTGTTAATGAACTTCTCGGACCACCCTATTTACGGATGCAGCATTTTTAAAGCATGTCATGGAGCATTAAAAATCTCACAGTTCCAGCCCTAGCAGGTTTGTCTCAGTAAATAGAGCTGCGGACTGAAGGGTCCCGGGTTCGATTCTGGCCAAGGGCAATGCCCAGATTGTGGGCTCGATCTCCAGTGGGGGGCCTGCAGGAGGCAGCCAATCAATGATTCTCTCTCATCATTGATGTTTCTCTCTCTCTCTCCCTTCCTCTCTGAAATCAATAAAGAAATATATTTTTAAAAAATCTTACAGTTCCAGTAACAAGAGGTATAGATTGTGGGTTGTTGAGTGTGCTCCTTAGGTGACTATAACCCCATTTTTCCTATTTTGGTGGGGACACTTCCATTTTGTGTCTTGTCTCTTCGTCCTTTCCCCAGGCTTCAAAAAAGGGGGTCTCTAGAGACCACTGAGGTATGGAGACCCAGAAGCCTTCATCCCCGAAGGGTGGGCACCAATTGGCCCGCTGGGGCCAGGAAGCAGATGAGAGGACAGGGTCCTATTCCCGCTCCTGGTTTTCCATCCTGCAGCCCTGATTCATTCACTCATTGTTTCTTGTTGACAATGAAAAATCGTGACCTTTCTGGTTCTGTTCTTATTGACAGCAGGAGGATGGATCTGCCTAAACAGACAATAAAACTTACCAGGAGTATGCTCCTCCCCTTGAGAGAAGTGAAGCTCGAGAGATCTTTTCCAATCAACAAAGCCTTTAAGCCAGCTCCTATCACCAGTCATCATTCATTCATTCATTCATTCATATAGTAAACAGTCTGAGCACCATAATTCCCCTGAATCTAAACTGCTTGTGTTCTGGCCTGGGTACTATCCTAGGATTCCAGGGGGAAAATCCTACTTGTCTAGGTGGTTGTCCGAGCCTCCATGTTGACAATTAAAGGTGGTCCTCCAAAAATGTGTTCTCCGGAACCTCCAGTCTCATGCTGGAAGGCCTGAGAGGCACATCCCTGAATTGGAGGACAAGAATTTTTTTTCTATCAAGAGTCCCATGTGACAAAACAAAGCAAACAAACACCAAACGGAGAGTTCAATGCACTACACGATCATTCGCTTCTAAATTGAGGAACGTGTGAGATAAACTCGATGCAACACATCCAGTGAGTAAAAACATACTTGTGCACTGTGGCCAAAGAGAGACAGAGGCTGGGAAGGAAAAAGTGAGATGCAGGGCCAGGCCGGGGAAACAGAGGAAGAGGGACCACAGAGGAAAAGAGAAGGGGAGTCCAGTGAGCTGCTTCATGGTGTTTCCAGGACCCGCGTGTGGGTGTCCCCGGGAAGCCAGAGTCTCTTTAAGGACACAACTTGCTTCTCTTTGTAACCTCAGTATGTAAGCACAGAGCCTAGTACACAGTGGGCACTCAATAATTGCTCGAACAATTGGACAAGAGGCAGAAAGAATCTGACTTTCATGAAAGATCCACTCTGATTTTGTGGCTTTAATGATCTCAACTCAACTTGACTCACCTCAACTCAAGTCCACTCACCTCAACTCAATTCCCTCCCCCCTCTGTTTAATTAATTTCTTACTTTCTTTTCCCACTGTTTTCTTTCCTTCTCATCCTGAAGAGAAAATACTAATTTTTTTTTCAGTTCTTCTTGGATTGCAGCAACCAGGGGGAGCCATAGCTCCAGGAAAATCTTTTTCCTCATACATCTAGGTATGAGGTCCTGAGAGCCAAGCAAAGACCAGGGTTTTGTTGCAGCTCCTCACCTGTATTTCCTCATTTCCAATGAAATCAGATGAGGGGTTCGCCACTGCTTGGAGACCCTTCCTCCAGCTCTCAGTCGATAGATGAGTTTGGATCACAAGAAAGGCTTGGGCCACTCATACAACCGGGAGGAAGATGGTCCCCTGGGTTAATGCTGAGGGTCAGAAAGAATAACTTGCTCTGGCGACCTAGCCGGACCCTCTTTTACTAGCCCAGGTCCTCATCTGAGAAGCAGAAGATTTGGAATTAGACTGCTCCTTTATGGGCCTGGAACTTGGCTGAGGTCACATGGTTAGGAAAAGGGAGAGGGCCAAGACTCAAATTTAGGGTGTCTGCTTCCTAAGCTAGTTTTCTCTCTACTTTGGGGAGTTCTTGCTTCTAAGGACCAGCCCCTGCATTTCACTGGATGGCTTTCCAGAGCCCACTGTGGATTTCTCAAAGATGCTCAGGGACCTTGGAAAACCTTCATGGTCCAGGGCATATCATACCCCCAAAGCCATCTTCAGGCGTTAGCAACCACAAGCCTGCCTTTCTTTCACTGGCCATAGTGAAATTAGGACAAAAATAGGATCTCGTTTCTTGGGGTTCACGTGGATTTATGGTGAAGAGCTGGAACAAGTGCTTCTTATTCTAACTAAAGTGTAAAGGGTTAATACAACTCCATTTCCATCAGATGAATATTGCAGATGAGGCTCTACAACCAGGGCACACATGTTGTGGGAGGATTCATGACCAGGAGGTGATGTTTCCCAAAATTCTACTTCTGTTCCCCCTTTATGCAATGCACTCAAGTCTCCTCTTAGGGCGTTCTAGCAAAAAAGCACTTTTCATTTGCAAATTATTATGGAATTGGAACTTCTAAAAATAAACACGCTAAGATTTGGCAAATTGAAAAAGTCTCCTCCTTCCAAGTGATTCTCAAGTGAGTCCCAGCGAGAACAACTGTCCTGGCCCATCCAGGACATGTCAGCATTGGCAGGAGTTTCGTAGCTATCATTCTTCCATGTGACCTCTCCAGAGTGGTAATTTGGGAATTATGCATTTGTATCGATGACTATTAAAGAATGCATTTTAGACTATTGTTTTAAATATCAGGGGACAAGCTGTTTAAATATTTTATTTCAGAGTTGGAGCCAACAGCCCATACTGTGGACCCAGCCCCTCTCCCTCAGGCACTCCATAAGGAAGTTGAAGATCTTTAAGTCAACATGCAAGAATGTTGAGAAAACAACAGTACCACCCACAAAGAAATGGTTTCCCAGAGTTCAGCCCAGCCCTCAGAGGAGCAGTGAGAGGGGCTGGAAGGAAAACCCAAAGCAAGAGGTCTTTGTGAGCCAACGCCACTCAGTGGAACATGATGGAAAGAGAAGCTGACGTGGTAAACCTTTGGCCATCTGGTCAACTGTCTGTGAGTAGATCAAATTTTGCATTCATTCATTCATTCATTCATTCCACAACAAATATATATTAAGTGCCAACTACATGCCATGTGTTATTCTGGGCACGGGATACAACTGGGAACAGAGCAGACATCTCAGGAGCTACTCAGGAGAGCTGCCTGGGTAGGACCTTACCAGGGCTGTGGGGAAGGGAAAAAGAAGTTGCTAGGTCTGTCCTCAAGGGTGCTCCTTAGTTAGGGCAAGAGCAAGACACCGAACTGGAAACTCAACAGCATTAGCTGTACACATGACTCAAGGCATCAGTAGGTAAGACAGACACGTGAGGGACAAAGTGGTGAGGATCCTCCCCACAATAACAGGTGGGGTTCCAGCAGATTGCTTGGGTTAGAACTTCTTCCAGGGACACACTGAACACAAACCATCGGACTTCCCACCTCCCCAGGAGCCTCTCCGCTTGAAGGGCAGAGACATCCAACCCACAACCATCCTTGGGGGGACTGGTGCCCCCAAGGCCCCATTTCCTACACCGGGGAGTCCAGTTTGCTAAGTAATGACACCACCACGGTATGAACTACATGTACAGGGCACCCCCTCAAGGCTTCTCACTTCCTGCGATTCTCCTTGCAATGCCAGGGGGCGTGGTGTTCACAGATGGGGAAAATGAGGCTCAGAAAGGCAGCCTGACTTGCCCAGCGCCCCCTGGTCAGCAAGTGAATCCAAGTCTGTAATCTTATGCTGTCTGTTTTCCCTCTAGTAAAGTGCATGGCTCACACGCCTGGATTTTTTTTGGGGGGGGGCGTGTGGGGGGGCAGTAAGGGGGCAGTGTTGCGGGGAGGGGGCTATGCGTTAAGTACATGAGTTGAGAGCAACACCTTAAGTGCAAACATGGAGGAGGGGAGATTGGAGACAAGCCCCTCTCCCTGAGGGTCCAGAGTCAAGGCCCCTTGGGCTCCTAAAAGGAAAGACTGGTGGAAGGTTCTAGAAACGACTCCCTTGCAGTCTTGGTACCAGCCACTTCCGAGGAGAAAAGGAATAGTGATCCTTGCGCAAAGACCCCACAGTCGCCCCTTGCGCGAGAGGATGTGGGTCCCAGAAGATCCGCTAGAACTGGCGACCGCGGCCGGGGTGGGCGCACGGCCGCCTAGAGGGTTGGTTGCAGTGCCGCCTGCGGCCGCGTGGGCGCGCTGTTGTGCAGCGAGTGAGCCGGTGCGTGGGGGCGGCGGCGCCGGGACCGCGAGGTCTGCAGACCTGCAGGCGCCAGGCGGGGGCGGCAGGCGGCCCCTTCCCCTTCCTGCGGCCCCGGCCCCGCGCCCCTCACTCGGGTCCGGGGCAAGGTCCTGATTGTTGGCAGGCCTCCCCCAGGGGCGCCCAGAGGAGGTGGGGTCCCGGGAGGCAATCCCCTGGGAGGGGCTGGAGGAGGGACCCCCAAGGCCTTGACCGGGTGCCCCTAGCGTCCTGATTGCAATCCCGTGTCCGCCTTTAGGGGACGCGGGTCCCAGGTCCCATCTGGGCAGGGGCGTGGGGCACTGGCACGTGGATGTGGGCCTGGGACACTGAGAGCCCTGGGCGGTGGCGGAGGACAGACGTCTGCCCGCCAAAGGGGCGCCAGCTCCCACCTGGCCCAGGTGCTGGGTGGGGGAGGGAGAGAGACTCGAGAGTCTCTGTGCCCCGGGGGCGCTCGGAGAAAATGTCCCTCCTTTCATTGCCAAGGTCACCATCTCGGCTGACAGGGTGGGGGGTGCCCCAGGGACTAGGGCCTTGGACAGTAACAAAAGCACACTTTTCAGCTGCAGAATGTGTGTGTGTGTGTGTGTGCGTGTGAGAGAGAGAGAGAGAGAGAGAGAGAGAGAGAGAGAGAGAGAGAAACAAGGCACAGCCTCTGACTGTGAGGACGGTGGGAGAGAGCAGGCCCCCCTTCCGGAGGGAGGGAGGGCCAGGGGGCTGGGGCTGTGGGGAGAGGGGTTAGAGGAGGGAGGCGTTTCTATGGGGGTCTGGGGGTCGGGTGGGGTTGGAGCAGCAGACCACACTTTTCCACCAGAGGGGGAGGAAGAGAGAGACTGATTTTCCTCTTCCTCGAGAAGATGTGCACACACACACACACACACACACACACACGTGCTTCCCTGTCAGCAGGAGACAGCACAGACAGGGGTCTCCCACTCACACCATGAAGTGTCCTGTGTGGAGAGTGGGCTCCTCCACGTATTTTTCTAATGTGATGTGTGTTTCTTGGCTGCAACAGAGGAGACATTTCCAAGAGGGAATGAGGGAGAGAAGGAAAGAAGACCAGACCGGAAGGACAGTTTTTGCCTCCCCCCAGCGCGCACACACACACACACTCTTTTCTGAGTAGGAAGAGGGTGTGTGCTTTTGTCTGGTGTGGTCTTTATGAGGGAGGGTACATTTCTTCTGATGATTTTTATTTTTATTTTTTTAGATCTACTTTTTTCCAATTTATTTTTTTTCAACCTTTATTTTTTCCATCACCATTTATTCCCTCTATGGCCTCTTCCACCTACACTCTCCCAATGACTTTTAAAAAGTGACTTTTCTGAGTGGAAATAGGGGAAAAAACTTTTTGCCTGGAAACAAGCATACATAGTCTCCTGCAAGCTGAGAAACAGAGTGTTTGTTTGCTTGTTCATTCATTTTTCAGGCAGCACAAACACAGCAAAGGGCCGTGTGTGTGTGTGTGTGTGTGTGTGTGTTGGGAGTGTTTTTCTTCTCTGGAAAAAGAACATGTTTTTTTCTGCTTGCAGGGAGTCGGCTCAACACAGAGAGACATTTTTCTGCTGGTAACCACACACACACACACACACACACACACACACACACACTCTCGCACGAATCCCTTCTTGCTCACTGCGAGTGCGTTGTCACTTCTGCCTCTTAGACAGAGAGCTTTGGAAAGAGACTTTTGTGAGACAGAGAACATGCTCTGCCTGGAAACACGGACATTTTTCTCTGATCTGACAGCTACCAAGTGCTGGGTTTTCAGGCGGCGCATCATGTTAGTGAGCCAAGGAGAGGCACTTCTGCCTCCGTGTGTGTGAGACATAGAGAGACAGAGACAGACACACAGAGACACACAGAGACAGAGCGACAGAGACACAGAGACAGAGACATAGATACAGAGACAGAGACAGACACACAGAGACACACAGAGATAGAGAGACACACAGAGACAGAGAGACAGACACACAGAGACAGAGACATAGATACAGAGACAGAGAGAGACACACAGAGATAGAGAGACACAGAGATAGAGAGACACACAGAGACACACAGAGACAGAGCGACCGAGACACAGAGACAGAGACATAGATACAGAGACAGAGAGACAGACACGCAGAGACACACAGAGATAGAGAGACTCACAGAGACAGAGACACAGAGACACAGAGACAGAGACATAGATACAGAGACAGAGACACACAGAGATAGAGAGACACAGAGAGACAGAGAGACAGACACACAGAGACAGATACATGGAGACAGACACACAGAGACAGAGAGACAGACACACAGAGACAGATACATGGAGACAGACACACAGAGACAGATACATGGAGACAGACACACAGAGACAGAGAGACAGACACACAGAGACAGATACATGGAGACAGACACACAGAGACAGAGACACAGATAGAGAGACACATAGAGACAGAAAGACAAAGAGACATAAAGACAGACATAGAGACAGAGACACGGAGACAGAGACAGAGAGACAGAGTGAGTTTTTCTGCCTGGAAGAAGATATATATTTTTGGCTTGCAAAAAGACCCAAACCGGTCAATTGCACACACACACACACACACACACACACACACACACTTTTCAGTGTAGGAGGGGGTGGGGGTGCTCTCTCTCCAGTGCCCTTGCCTGGGGAGGGTCATTTCTCCCCATTGTAAGTGCTTTTCAGAGAAAGAATTACTTTTTGTCTGGAGACAGTGTCTGTGAGCTGAGAAGCAATGAGAGCTGACTGTCCCATGGTGCACATAATGGCCCGAGGCCATGCTTCTGTCTGAGCGTGCACACGCGTGAGTGTGTAGAAAGGGCACGGGTGTCCTGTGTGCTTTCTCTCCACTCCTGTGCGTGTGTGTGTGGAGGGGCGCGTGTCTGCCTGGGGACAGAGGGCTTAGGATTTCTCGGCAAGCAGGCAGGTTTCTCACTGGACCCAGGACTGCCCAGAAAGGTGCTGGTGTGAACGTAGGGAGTGACAGGGAGACATTTGTGCATGTGTGAGAGCAGGAGAGGTTTTTTCTGCATTAAAAAAGTACATACGTTTATGTCTGCAGGAGACAGACATGCACATGCTTGTTCGTGCTTGTGTGTGTGTGTGTGTGTGTGTGCGCACACGCGAGCATGTGGTCACACACACGCAGGCTGAGTAGGCACCCCCGGTGTGGGAGAGAGAGGATGCAGCTTGGGACCGACATTTTCTGCTCGTAAACAGACATGGAATTTTCCATGAGCTGAGAGCAGCGCTTCAGGTTAACGGTTAGTGAGAGGTGAGTGTGTAGATAGATCTGCTCACAACAAGGGAAGGAGATGAAAGCCAGAAAGACATGTCTGTGTGCACTCCCCCCAAAACCCCACATGCAGACAGACCCCTCCTGCTGTGTGTGTGAGTGCGTGCGTGCTCCCCGCTGCGCTCAGGGCATGTCTGACCTGTGCCCGGCTTCTGGAAGGAGCCCTTCCTGAGGGCGAGAGGACGCCTCGGGCCGCAGACCTCCCACTTTTCTGGGAACCAAGAAGCAGGGAAGGAGTGGGGGCCCCCAGGTGTGCACACCTGTCCCGGCCATGCAAGCACGTGTGTGTGGTGGAAACAGGGTATTTTCCTACTTGGAAGAAAATCCTGGCTTTCTGAGCCCTTAGGGGGACTGCACAGCACCCCACACGCATGTGCATTGCACACGCAGTTCACACACACGATGTTCTCAGATGTGCCCTAAGGAAGCACAGGGCGTGTTTCTTCTAAGTGAGAGGGAAGGTTTCTCCCTGGGGACCTGGGCGTAGACCATGGGGGCCGGGAGGTGAGAGGACAGAGCTGGCGTGTCTGGGGTGAACAGGGCCTTTGTCCCGAGTGAATGAGCCAGTGTGTGCTCCGGACTGTTCTTCTGCCTGGAGACAACACGTACATACCCCACCTCGGGGTTCAGGCCCGCAGACAGGCTTCTGTTTGGTGCGCTTTCCTGCCCAGCACACGCAAACACGCGCAGCTCTGAGTGTGGGGAGTGGAGCGGGACGTCTCTCCACATGTCTTTTTTGGGGCGGGGGTAGGAAGGGTGGGGGGGTGGGGGCGGGGGGCTCAGAGAGGGGTTGTTCTCAGGGAAACAGCACTGTGCTTTTCTGCAGGGAGCGTGCCTTGCGGCGCCCTGAGCCAAGAGAGCCTGCTGGCTTTGCAGTGTGGGCTGCCTTGTTGTGTGCTGTGTGTTTTTCCGTGTGTGTGTGTGCGTGTGTTTTTTTTGTGTAACAGATTTCCTGCCTGGAGAAAAAAACACATACAGATTTCCCCTGCCTGGAGAAAGACACACCGTTTCCCTAGGTGTGCCAAGACCAGCCCGGGGGGAGGGGGTCTCTCCAGGGGGGCATTTTGCTCGGTTGGGGGTTTTCTCTTGCTTCCCAGAGGAGAACGGGCCGGGGAGCCTGCCTGAAGACCCATGCCTAGGGATTTTCTGTGAGTCCGAACACAACAAGTGTTGGTTTTCGGGGAGCTGCCTGGTCAGTGAGAGAAGCAAGACATTTTTTCTCAGCAATGCTGCCTCGATAGAGAGGTTTTCTGTGTGTGTGTGTGTGTGTGTGAGAGAGAGAGAGAGAGAGAGAGAGAGAGAGAGAGAGAGAGAGAATGCTCTCTCTGTATTTCTGCTTTCAGAGAGAGACCAGGACACATGCACACACATGCACACGCATGCACGCATGCACTTTTTTTCTTGTCCAGAGAATTTGTGTACAAGTTTTTCTCTCTAGCACATACTTTCTCAAGGGAGACAGCATTTCTGAGCAGACAATGAGCTTTAGAGAGACTCTGAGAGACTGAATAAGTTTTAAGTTTACACACACACACACACACACACACACACTTCTCTGTGTGCTGGCAAATAGAGACCTTTTTTTTTTTTTGAGTTGATACCCCTCCCCCAGGAACTGGCTTCTAGAGACTGTTTTTTTTAAATTCTCAAGTGATACTTCCCTAAATGAGAAAATAATTTCTGTCTAGTTTTAAAGCCAATAGAGAGAGCTTTCTGCCTGAGTGTGTGTGAGTGTGTGACAGTGTGCATGTATGTGAGTGTGTAAGAGTGTGCGTGTGTGAGTGTGAGTGTGTGTCAGTGTGCGTGTGTGTGTGACAGTGTGCATGTGTGTGTGTGTGTGAGTGTGTGAGAGTGTGCATGTGTGAGTGAGTGTGAATGTGTGTGAGTGTGTTACAGTGTGCGTGTGTGTGAGTGTGTGTGTGACAGTGTGCATGTGTGTGTATGTGTGAGTGTGTGAGAGTGTGCATGTGTGAGTGTGAATGTGTGTGAGTGTGTTACAGTGTGCGCGCGTGTGTGTGTGACAGTGTGCGTGTGAGTGTGTGTGTGTGTGAGAGTGTGCGTGTGTGTGTGAGTGTGTGTGAGTGAGACAGAGACAGACAGAGAAGAGAGAAAGTAAGAGAGACACAGAAAGATACAGACAGATTTTTTTTTCCTGAAGAATATCTCGTAGACATTTTTAGCTTCAGGCAAAAAGACCAGCGGGCAGAAGCCGTCTTCCTGTTCCTCTCCCATGTGCCTTCTCAAGGAGAGGGTTGCATTATTGTCTAGACATAGAAATCATCAGATAAACACTTCTGAGAGCGAGAGGGGCATTTCCAATAGGACCTGTGTGATTTTCTTTGTATTGACAACAGACAAGATTGTTTTGCATTTCAGATGGTAGACACTGGGCCAGAGAAATGGAGGCCATTCCGCACCGAGCCGGTCCCTCTCGAAGGTCCTGTTTTCCTGCGATGCGTGAGAGCAGGTGTCGGGGGGGTGGCCTTCACTCCTGCCGAGACCCATCTCTCTCAGCCTGCGGGGTGAGACCTCAGGACCTGCCAGGGCGTGCCCCTGCGCAGCACCCACGGCACAGGTGACAGAGAGACAGAGACAGACAGACAGACAGACAGAAGCTTTCTGCCCACAGAGACTTCAGGTCCGGAGGAATCTCTGAGCGGGTGAGAGGCAGGCCCAGGTGACCAGGCCGCGGCCCACCGCCGAGACCCCTCCTGTCACAGTGTCAGCCCCCAAGAGTCTTTTCAAGCTTCTCTTTCATGGGGCAGAACAGCTCCAAGCGCCAATGGGCTGTTCCCCTACCCACTTCCTCTCCACCTGGCGACTCCTGTGTGGACTGTTCTCTCACCTGCCCCACCTTTTCCGGTGGTCACTGCCCCGTGGCCATGGGGCTCGTACACTCCTGAGGCCCACTGCCTGGAGCTGCTCCCGGCCACGAGGTCTCACATGTCGGAGCCTGAAGGGGCCCTGGAGGGACAGCTGTCATCAGTCACGCTGAGTGCTCTGGAAGGGCAGGGACAGAGGGCACGACACTGATGATGGGAAATCGTTGCTTTGGCCCAGAATATCGCAACGTCCTTGAAATGTGCACTTGAGGGGACAGAGTGTGGGCCCAGGACCCTCCTCCAGCTGCTCTGGGGATGGCGGGGCAGGGTCTATTCCTGGCTGCTCCCACCGGCCCTGACCTGGGACGATGGGAATCCGGAAGTGGAACAGGGCCACTGGCAGGCGCTCTTGTTTTCCTCCCAGCCTTGCTGACTGCTGGAACATGGGGTGTGGGCCCAGGCTCACCTGGGGGGTGGCCCACATGGTGCCAGGTGCTCTGAGCGCCCACCTGCCTCCCTAAAGATGGGAAGACGCAGTGTGGCCTGTTGGGTTGCAGTGAGGTTGAAGTGCGGCTGCTCCAGGGAGCCGACGCAGGCACGTAGAACACTTCAGTAGGTGGCTGGCTCATAGTAAGTGCTCAACAAACAAGAGCTGTTTTCATCTGCTTTGTGATGATGAGCTGGAGGAACGCTGGCTGTCCACCCAGCAGTCAGCACAGTCCCTTTGTGCTTGTGAATAGAAGCCTGATTTTGTGCTCCCAAGTGCCCAGCTCCATGGAGAGACTGCTGATTCATCTACGCCAATGCAAGCTGATTCTCCTTTGTCTTGATCGGGACAGGGAGGGGCCTATGAGCTACTCTCAGACAATGAAACACAAAAGGAAATATACTGAGTGGCTTCTGGAAGAAATTAACCCCCTGGAATAAAGAGAAATTCATAAAGAAAAGGCTCTTTGGCTTGTATCCTCTTCTTTCCTGTTGGGGATGTCATTGTGCAAGGACATGATGCTTAGAGCTATGGCAACTGTATTGTGACCATGAGGATGGCAAAGCAGAAAGATAGGAAGACCATGAGTTTTTGGTTATACTGCTACGTCATCTCTTAACTCCAGACTGCTAGTTACATAGGATAAGTCAACTCCTGTTCTTCTGGTCTCTTCTAGTTCGTTATTTCATCTCCTACAATGGTAAGAATTTTGACCAACACATTTTAATGGTGGATTGAAGTCAGTATTCTGAGAAACTGTAGATGGATGGATGTTTGGAAACAAGCACCAAGCTGGCAGTGGAGAGCCCATCCTTGTACAATTTGTTAGGAGCAAGTTGTCGCCTTGTTCTGACTCTGTCTTCAGAAGATAAGGGCTAGAAAAGCTGTAAATCAACCCAGCTTTCCTCAAATAAACCATTTTTTAGAAGAAGTCACATCCAAGGGCCCTCATGTCTTTGAAGATCCTGTGTGGTTTCTGGGCCTGTTGAAATAGTTGGCATTCAGGGATCACTGACTAAAGCTCTATGAGGTCCAGTCATTAAACCACTTCATGGATGATGCACACGAAGACCCACACCCGCTCCCCCAGGCACCCAGCTAGCAGTAATCGAAGACTTAATCTTCAAGTTCATGTTCAAGTCTGTCTCATTCCAAAACTTGAGTTTCAACATGGGCTTCTGTGAGAGCCTTTTAAAAATTGCAAGTTTGTCTTCCACTGCCATTGGGGGTGGAATTTAGGCGTGGCCGGGGCCTTGTGTGGTCAGGAGTCTCTGTAGTAGATGCGGGAGGTTGGGGTGAGGTCACAAAGGGAGAGTCTAAGAAGAGGAGAGGAAAAGGAGAAGCTTGGAGAGCAGGAGACCAGCCCAGAGACCGCAAGGACCCACCTCTGCACGGACAGTCATTCTGACGGCCGCTGCTCAGCTCTGACTGTGGTGCCTCCCCTGGTGCACACGTTTATCAGTTTGAAGCACTCAATCCTATTTGATTCTCTAGACAGCCCAAGAGGGACAAAAATTTGCAAATTAGCAGCCCTTGGGCCCCATGTGGCCTACAGATCAATTTTTGTGACTTGTAGAGCATTTTTAACTGTGCCTTGCAGGCTACATACACTGGTCTCTGGTTGTGTCTCCCATGTTTCTGTTTCACACACTCCACCACCTACAGGGCCCCTGTGGTGGGCAGTTTGGGTCACATGTCTTAAGATATTTACAGATGAGAAAGATGAGTCTCAGAGAGCAGAATCTCAACCTGAACCCAGTTGTTTGTAAGCTTGAGCTGAAGGTTGCCAGATGAAGGGAGGAAAGAAGGAAGGGAGGAAGGGAGGAAGGAAGGAAGGAAGGAAGGAAGGAAGGAAGGAAGGAAGGGAGGGAGGAGGGAATGAGGAAAAGCAGGACATCCAGTTAAATTAGAATTCCAGACAATAATTTTTTAGTATAAGTATATCCCATGAAGTATTTGGGACATACTTATATTAAAAATTTGTTGTTTTTCTGAAATTCTAACTCCACTATGTGTCCTGCATTTTATCTAGCAACTCTACTCATACTTCACCTTCCACTCCGCTGGAGAACGGGGATGAGAAGAGTTCTTGTACATGTTTACTTCTTGACTTATAGTCCCGGATTTCTTTCAGTGCATTTCATTTCTCTTCACCCCCTTCCTTTCTTCTGCTCTTCTGCGTGTGTCTTTTCTCTCCACAAAGATCTCTTGGAGGTGGTATGGTCTTCCTGGAATCCCACTCTTACAGTGAGATGGATGGATGATTGGATGGATGATTAGACAGATGGGAAAAAGAACAGAAGGATGGATGGATGGATGATTGGACAAATGGGAGGATGGATGGATGGATAAATTGGTAGATGGATGGATGGATGAATGGATCAATGGTGGCTTGGGAGGAAGAGGATGCATGTCATGGGACCAACTGACAGTGACTCCTGCCTACAGATGAATTTTTGTGACTTGCAGAGCAAGGGTATGGAGAGTTAGCGGCACAAAGAACCTGACTCTTCTGGGTTGTCTGAAAGCAAGGGGCTATGTAACTCCCACCCCATATCTCTGTGTCTGGATGCATTGGTAGGTCTAGTGCCGTGGTCGGCAAACTGCGGCTCGCGAGCCACATGCGGCTTTTTGGCCCCTTGAGTGTGGCTCTTCCTAAGCCTTAGGAGTACCCTAATTAAGTTAATAACAATGTACCTACCTATATAGTTTAAGTTTAAAAAACTTGGCTCTCAAAAGAAATTTCAATCATTGTACTGTTGATATTTGGCTCTGTTGACTAATGAGTTTGCCGACCACTGGTCTAGTGGGTTATAATTCCCTCCCTGGTATAACCAACATCAGAATATGCTGATTGTCATCTCGCTGGGGGTTTGGAGCAACCTCCAGCCTGAACTTTCTGAATTTGCTCCTTGAAGGCTCCATGGGGGCAGAACAGCTGGCTGTTAGCAGGGTTTCCAAGAGTGTCAGCAATGCAGAGAAGCACTAGTGGACTTTACTGCTTTGTCAAGAACTTAAAACCACAGTCATTTACATGACTTCATTTTAATTGCTGCAATAAATAATTTTGGGTTAATTAGAATGCATAAACTTATATATAATTTATTAACAAAAACAATTTGCAGTAAAAATCGATGTGTTTTGCCTTTGGGAACACTCTGTCGTCTTTGGAAACTCTGAAGAAAAAACAGTCACACAAACACCAAAAGGAGACATCCATAGACACAACTGAGTGGCATTTTTAGACCTACTGTGTGTCTGGCACCATGCTGGCATGGCAGATCCACAAACAAAGAATAGCAGAGAACCAACAATAGCGAAATTCTTTTTGGGGTCATCAGAAAGGACCTTACAGCTGGGTTTGAGTCTTCTTATAATTTATCAACTGTGCATCTTTGAATGAATTACTTAACCTCTGTGCCTCACTTCCTCCTCTGCAAAATGTGTCACAATAGGACCCACCTCCTGAAGGTGTCGTCAGGATTTGCATGAAAAGGACCACAGAGGACACATGTTCCTTTAGGTGACTCAGCATCCATTTCCCTTCCTTCTAGCAACCATATCCTGATGTTCCTGGAGGACTAATTGTCCTCTTTTGGTCCATGTGGTCTGAGTGGGGCTGACTCTCAGATCTTTGGAAAAGAGATCATGCAGCTCAGCCCTAACTTAGTCAGTCAACACAGTCCTGCCCACAGTGATTGGCTGATGGATGGGCATGTAATGCAGACTGTCCAATCAGGGCTAGTTCTGAGACATTTGTTGTAGTGACCAGGAAGAAGATATTATTTTCCACTGTGAGCCTGGGGCATTGGGAGCCACTGGGAGCAGAATCTTGGCACTAGCACATAGACAAGCTGCTGAGACCGAGTCCTGTGATGACACCGGAGCGACTGGATCCAGCAGTGCCTGAAGCTTGCTACCACTTGGCCCCCTACCTACTTAACCTGATGATTCCATGAGGAATGAGGTGCTACCCATGCTGCTCCCAACATCCTCCAGTCCTGGAGTCACAGCCACATCCCAGGGAGGCAGGCTTCGATGAGATTCACGTCTCACAGCTGTACCTGAGCAGTGGCCTGCCCCCCTTCCCACCTCCCCGAACATGGACGTGAAGCAAAATGTGAGGACAATTGGCAGAGGGAGAGATAAAACTAACTCTGTCCTGGCCACTAAGAAGCCAGAGGGAATGATTTAACAAGCAAGGAAATTTACATTCCTGATGACGGCCCCTCCCTCCACACATTCTCTCTGGTTTTTGAGGAGGAATTGGTAGGATTTGCATCTTCCTCTTCCACTAACAGTGAGTGTCTGGGGACAGGTTTGCTCTGGCTTTCTTTGGCTGACATGGAACCCTCGTTTGGCAAAGGAAGAGACAGAGGCTGGCTAGGCACTGTCGGGGCACATGCTCTTCTCTGACACCTGGTCCCACACAGAACGGGGCAGACCCCCCTTTAACCTGCTTTCACCTGGGGCCTCTCCCATCTCCACTCTGTGCCTCAGTTTCCCCCTCTGAGGCTCAAAGGGCTGTGCTCTGTTGGAGTTTGCTAGAGAGTGGTGTTGCAATGACAAATCACCTAAGGAAAAAATTTATTTCCTGTCCAATTCTTTGGCATTTTTCTGATTACATCAAGAAAGTTCCCAGTCTAACATCTCAGCCGCCCCGGAATGCTCGCAAACCGCCGTTTTGAATGAAGCAGGCCTTGGGCTCAGCATCGTCCTCAGGCAAGCTTTCCAGCCGAGTTTCATGTGTTGTTCCATTGCCTCTCTTTTCATGGTTACTGTTGACTTCACATGAGCAAGGAATAATGATTTCCCACTTCCGACCCTCTGTAAGGATTCGGTGTCATTTTTAAAAGACCTTGAATTGATTTAGAAAAAAATCACATCAGTGAGAGTCAAAGGGGTGAGCTTGGGAGAGTGGGCGGCTGCACCCCAGGAGGCCTGCGTGGCAGGCCTGTCCCCACAGGCAAGGCCTTCCTCCCAAGACTAGAGTTCATGGGACTCTGGCAAACAGCTCAAGGTTTGGGACAGCGTGGGAAGTTAGAGAGCCCGCTGCTACCTTCGGATTGGTCCTGCCATGGTGGGGATCAAGGGGCTGGAGAAGCAACCGCATGGTTGGGTCAGATCCTTAAACCCACCTCATCCCAGACCCGACTCCACCTGGAGAAGAATGGACGGTGGACAAGCAGACAGACCACTGTCTACACACTGAAACACGCACGGCCACGGCCCAGCACAGTCACCGAGGCTCTGGAGCTGGGGGATGGGGAGCAGCCAGCCCAGCCTGGCCCCACTCCCCGAGACCCTGCAGCTGCCGCTCCCGCAGCCAGGTTTTCGGCCGTCAGCAGGGCCCGAGCATGAGCTCTGCTTCCCAAAAGGACCACCTCGGAGAAAGCCTTTGGTCACTGAACCCCTGACCACCAGCGCCAGATTCGTCAATGCTGAAGACAAGCGACTCAATAGAACATTTAGCAATGAATTTGGTTCCCAGAGCGCCAGTTTCCCGGAACAGCCGTCTCGCCCACAAGGAGCAGCTCCAGGTTTCCAAGTTGAAGCAGGATATGAACTGCCTGAGCCATGCCACCAGCCAGACCCCTGCAGGAGCTCCAGTGTGACCACCGTTCTGTGGCTTTCCCCCTCAAAGAACAATTCATTTACCGCAGAAAAGGTTGCACACCTAACGCTGTAGCTGCGGGCTGCATCAGCCCTCGCGGCACCTGCCAAGAAGAGCAGGCCGAGCAGCGCGTGTAATTGACTCTGTATTGAACTTGGCCGGCAGCAGCCTGTGTTCCCAGGAAGATGCCAGCCCGCTGTCAGGGTGAGGGGTGGAGGAGGGACGGGGAGGTGAAGACCTGGCTTCCTGCGCTCTCCTCGGTCCCCCTGTGCCTTACAAGGGACAGAGGGGACCAGGAGCAGAGGCGGGAGGGGATGCATCTGAGGCTGTTTGCTGTCCTGTTCCTCTGCCTCAATGGTCACCCTATAGGCGAGTCCTTCTTCAGAACCCTGGCCACTCCCTGTCCCAGGAATATCTTCTAGCAGAGGACAGAGGCCAAACCCAAAGGGCCAGCAGCAAACCGAGCCACATCCAACTTCCAGATCCTCAGCCAAGAAAAGGAGGGCCCAGGCCCAGGGCTGGGAGTCAGGAGCCGTCTTCGCAGTTATCAAGGCAGGGGCCGTCTCCCTGGCCACGTGGGTGCCGCCCTCTGCTCGGGCCACAGAATAGACCCTCTCCATCCAGCCTGGCCCCCATGCTGCCCAGGGGCAGACACGGCTCCCCATGTTACCAAGGGGGATCCTGGGGCTCAGGAATGGGCAGGCCTGGCCAGAGAGCACCTGCTTAGGGGTGACCAAACCTGGACCCGACCCCAGGCCTAACTTCATTCCACCTGCTCGCCACCCTTCCTGCTTCCTGGGTTCTGCCCATTTATCCTTTGTCCGGCTGTGTTGGAGGTGCCAGGGAGCAGGGAGGGGAGAAGGATGGCCAGAAGGGCTGGGGCTCAGAGTAGGGGATGGCCAGGCCTCCCTCACTGAGCCCGGAACCCTGTTCCTTCAGGCCCGCAAGGCCGGGAGCTCCAGGGTACACAGGCATGTGGCCAGCGGTCTTGTGCTGGAAGAGCGGAGTCGGTGACCCATAGCCTAATCCCAGGGAAATGCACGCTGTTGCAACGTCTGTGCAACAAGCAGCACCTTCAGGTCCTGCCGCTGTCACCTGCTGCCACCTTCCTGGACCCCTGTGCCTCTCCTGGTGGCACTCGTGACCAGCTCTCCTTGTTCGGTCCTGCTAGGCTAGAATCTGTTTCGTCTCTGTCACCACCATCGATATCAAGCTTCCTGAGGGCAGGGACACGATCTGCCTGTTTCACCACCGATTCCTGAGCCCCCGAAACAGAGCGTGGAGCTCAGGAAAGAAAAAGAGGAGGAAGAGAAAGACGGGAGCGGGGGCTCACACGCCCCCTCCCAGCCACTGGGGGTCCCTCCGTGGGGATTGTGTGGTTCTCTCTGTGGCTGCTGGAAGGTGCTCCTCTGTACTGAGGTCAGATGAGATGATTTGAGCCCCCCTCCCCCCAATAATACGAGTATTCTAGAATTCTACAAAACGTGAGGTCAATGGTCTGCATTAGCAATGGGGCTATTCACAGGACCCCAGGGCCTGAAGTCAAGGTGAGATGCTGCTGAGCATGTTGGTAGCGAGGCAGGGCCCAGGCAGCATCCGCAGTGCCGTCCGTGGAGTGGCTCCCAGGAAGGCGTCCGGGAGCTTCCGGGGCTCCCCGTGCCCCTGGACTGTAGGGCTCACTTACCCAGAGCACTAACAACGCCAGATGCAGGGCGTCACTGCTGCATTTCTGGGCCGTTTTGCTGAGTTTTGACATTCTTTAACCATGCTCACTTGAACTATTGATTAAAATCAGCAGTCTCCCTTGCAGTTCATTTTTTCAATAATGCTAATTTTAGTAATTCATTAAGTTAGGCCTGACAGTGTGTCTGCTTCTAACATGTGTAATGAGCCAAATCATGAAATTAGATAATGCCCGAACTGCAGGGGAACAGGTAATGGGCCAGGCATCGACAATGAACTTGGCATGCACTCGGGGACGTGAAAGCCATCCCACTCGGAGACCAGCGAGACCCTCGCGCTGCCCCAGGCTCCCACCTCGGAGCTGGAGCGAAACTTTTCCCATTAGGACAAGTGAGTCATCTTGTTTTTGAAGTTCTTTGTATTAGAAAGACATTTGCCCCAGACCGTCATCATTCATCCCAGAGTTTAATATCCTGAGACGTCAGGAAGTTTTCCACAGTATCTAAATTAAATTCTTTCTTCTGAAGCGCGAATCCATTTCCTTCTGAACAGATAGCAAACTGCCAGCCACAACTGTCTGGGCGATAACAAAAGTCATTGATTTTTAGGATTATCTGATCCAAACTCCTCTTTTTGAAGGAAATGTCATTGTGGGCGGTTGCATAAGACCACACAGAGAGATGGGTACAGCGCTGGTCTTAGAGCCTAAGACTCCTGTCCTGTGACCCTCTGCCGCCCGCCCCAGCCCACTCCCCCTGGGCCCACCAGAGGAGACCCGGGAGCAGGGTAAGGTGGTGCCAAGGGTGTGTCTTTTGAAGGACATTGACAGCTCAGTCACAGGGAAATTGCTGTTGGCTTTGAACGTATATGAAAAGCTGCGCCGCCTCACTTATAATAACAATGCAAATGAGACATCTATCAGATTGGCATGGTCACAAAGCTTGGCAACATCCTGTAATCTCTTGGCGTGGAGACATCTGACACCCTTGAACATTGCAACTTTGTAGGAGCTATTGGCAATACCCATTCAGATTAAAAACAGACACACCCTTTGATTTGGCAACTTCCCTTGTAGACATTTGTCCAGCAGACTTTCTCTCACATCACCCAAAGTTACAGGGAGAAAGCCGGAAACTACAGATATTCAGTAATGGGGTGACTCTCTCTAAATCAGGGCTCAACCATACCAGCCTATACACCACCCCAAGGCTGAGCCACGTCCATGTGCATGGGTGTGGAACTTCCTCCCAAATAGCTCACTGATTGAGAAGCCGAGGCACAGGTAAGCGCACGTTAGATGCAGCTATTTGGCTAAAAAGTAAAAAGAGAGTCAGTAGGCACCAATATGCATGGCATATCCCTAGAAGGAAGTCCAAGACATTGCCATCTACTGTTGCTTCTGAGGAGGGGGCTGGAGAACCGGGGACAGATACTCTGGTTTTCCTTATACCTTTTGGGGTCATTCAAGTTGTCCCCGTGTCTGTGCGTTTCTCTGTTGTGTATTTTGATAGAGCTCAACAGAACAGAACAAGCCAGTCATGGCCTTCAACATCAGACAGACCCGAGACAAGGCCCAGCTATCAACTTCAAGCTCCTGGTGTCAAGAGACTCAGTTTCCTCATCTGTAGAATGGGGCTGCCTGGATGGCGTGGCTCCTGGAGAAGCTGTGAGGGCCGATTTTCTTTGCCTGTACACAGGTGCTCCCAGAGAGATGAGCCGTCCAACAAGATGTTTTTAAAGGTGAGAGCAGATGCCAAAACCGGTTTGGCTCGGTGGATAAAGCGTCGGCCTGCGGACTGAAAGGTCCCAGGTTCGATTCCGGTCAAGGGCATGTACCTGGGTTGCGGGCACATCCCCAGTAGGAGATGTGCAGGAGGCAGCTGATCGATGTTTCTCTCTAATCGATGTTTCTAACTCTCTATCTCTCTCCCTTCCTCTCTGTGAAAAATCAATAAAATATATTTAAAAAAAAAAAGGTGAGAGCAGAACAGGCAGACTGGGTGTCGCTGCACCTTCTGGGTCACATGGTGCAGGAAGTCCGCTGCTCCACGAAGCCTCCCCCTGGGTCAGAGCTGCCTCGGAGCTCTCCCAGGGCCTGCTGTCCACACTCTGAGCTTTGTGCTGTGTCTCGTGTTCTTCCTTTCTATGCCATGGCAGGCCTGGGTTACCAGAACGTGTCCTCACTCGCGCCTCTCATAAATCAGATCAGGATCCTCTGTCCCGTATCAACTCTTCACTCACGGCTTCCCTCAAACCCCCTCCATGGTTCAGAATCTTGTAAATATTTGTTTCAGTAACCCCAAGACACAAACATAGGATTTGGGGATTTTGACAGAAGTGAAGAGAGAACTGTTCAAACCCTGCTGTGAGCTGGGGCAGAGCTGGGTGCCAACACCCTGCCTGGGACAGGTCTCCCCTGCACCACACACAGGTAATTTCTCTGACTTCTTTTAGCACACAGGTAATTTCTCTGACTTCTTCGAGCACACAGGTCTTGGGTACAGCTGGGGCCCTCTTGCTTCCCCACAAGGCGGATGGAAAGACACTGGGAGGTTCAATTCCTGACCTTCCTGGGCGATCTCAGCCAAATTTTTCAACTTCCAGCTCAGTTCTTTCTTCCAGAATGGAGACTGCATTGTAGTTGTTGCAGTTAAGTGAGGGAGGGAATCTATCATCGCATAGGCAATCAAGAAATGGTTGGCATCACATGGTCATATCAACAGATGCAGAAAAAGCAATCAACAAAATTCAACACCCATTTTTGATAAACACTCTCAGCAAAGTGGGAATAGAAGGAGCATATCTCAACATGATAAAGCCCATGTATGACAAACGTACAGTGAACATCATACTCAATGGGCAAAAATGAAAACCATTTCTCCTAAGAACAGGAACAAGACAGGAATGTCCACTTTCACCACTCTTATTCAACATAGTACTGGAAGTCCTAGCCACAGCAATCATAAAAGAAGAAGAAGTAAAAGGCATCCAAATTGGAAAGGAGGAAGTAAAACTCTCTTTATTTGCAGATGACATGACATTGTACATAGAAAACCCTAAAGACTCCACCAAAAAACTACTAGATTTGACAATGTGGCAAGATACAAAATCAACACTCAAAAATTGATGGCTTTTTTATATACCAATAATGAATTCTCAGAAAGAGAAATTAAAAAAACAATCCCATTTACCATAACAACAAAAGAATTAAGATACTTAAAGTTGAAGGAATTACAATGCCAGATTTCAAGTTATACTACAAAGACACTGTAATCAAAACAGCCTGGTATTGGCACAAGAACAGGCATATAGACCAATGGAACAGAACAAAGACCCCAGAAATCGACCCAAGCCATTACGCTCAATTAATATTTGACAAAGGAAGCAAGAGCATAAATGGAGTCAAGACAGTCTCTTCAATAAATGGTGTTGGGAAAATTGGACAGATACATGCAAAAAAAAAAAAAAAAGAAAAAGAAAAAAAAAAAAGAAAGGAAAATAGATCACCAACTTACACCATACAAAAGAATAATCTCAAGTGGATAAAAGACTTAAATATAAGTCGTGAAACCATAAAAATCCTAGAAGAAGCCATAGTCAGCAAAATCTCAGACATCTCTTGGAGAAGTATGTTTACAGCTACATCTCCTAGGGCAAAGGAAACTAAAGAGAAATTAACAAATGGGACTGCATCAAAATAAAAAGCTTCTGCACAGCAAAAGAAACCATCAACAAAACAAAAATGGAGCCCACTGTATGGGAGGACATATTTGGCAATGAAACATCTGATAAAGGGTTAATATCCAAAATATATAAGGAACTCAGACAACTTAACAAAAGGAAGACAAACAAGCCAATTAAAAAATGGGCAAAGGACCTAAATAGACACTTCTCCGAAGAGGACATGGAGATGTCCAAGAGACATATGAAAAATGCTCAGAGTCACTGATCATCAGAGAGATGCAAATTAAAATGACAATGAGGTATCACCTCACACCTGTCAGAATGGCTACCATCAACAAATCAACAAATGAAAGTGCTGGAGAGGATGTGGAGAAAAGAAACCCTCCTGCACTGCTGGTGGGAATGCAGACTGGTGCAGCCACTATGGAGAACAGTATGGAATTTCCTCAAAAAACTAAAAATGGAACTTCCATTTCACCCAGTGATCCCACTTCTAGGAATATACCCCAAGAAACCAGAAACACCAATCAGAAAGGATATATGCACCCCTATGTTCATAGCAGCACAATTTACAATAGCTAAGATCTGGAAACAGCCCAAGTGCCCATCAGTAGATGAGTGGATAAGAAAGCTGTGGTACATTTACACCACGGAATACTATGCAGCAATAACAAAGAAGGATCTCTTACCCTTTGAGACAGCATGGAGGGACCTGAGAGTATCATGCTGAGTGAAATAAGTCAGTCAGAGAAAGACAAGTATCACATGATCTCACTCATATGTGGAATCTAACAAAATAAACTGATGAACGGAGTGGATCGAGAGCTATGGAAGCAGGGAACAGAGTGCGGAATCTCAGAGGGTGGGTGGGTGGAAGGTAATCAATCAAAGACCTTGTGTGCATATACGCATGGCCCATTAACACAGACAATAGGGTGCTGAAGACGGGGAGGGGGCGGGCTGGCAGGAGTCAAAGGGGAAAAAAGGGACATATGGAATACTTTCAACACTAAATAATTATTTTTTAAAAAAGAGATGATTGGCATCATCACCACCGTCATCCTCCTCATTTTAAAATGTATTTCTGTTGAATTGGTTTGGCTTGTCCTTGGTGGGAGCCTGGAGAGGGAGCCGCAGCCGGGGTGTGTGTGAATCTGGAGCCAGGACGAGGGCTGCTTGGCCAAGGCCGAGACCAGCCCGCTGACCTTTCCCGCTGCTTTGGGACATTCAAAGAGTGAGAGATGCCAGTGGAGCTGGAGTGGGACAGGCCCAGGTGGCTGGCGGCTG
Source organism: Myotis lucifugus (assembly GCF_000147115.1). Taxonomy (NCBI): domain Eukaryota; kingdom Metazoa; phylum Chordata; class Mammalia; order Chiroptera; family Vespertilionidae; genus Myotis; species Myotis lucifugus. The sequence goes on along the minus strand of NW_005871551.1, from coordinate 506,794 downwards.
TCCGTCAGGTTCAAGCTTGCACTCCCAATGGGGACAAATCAGTGCTGGGGAAGGCATCACCCTGACCTTTCTCTGAACCTGCCGAGCCCTTTGGGCCAGGTGGTGGCCATCTTGGTTGGTGGCCGCCCACTCGCCATCAATACATCCACCCAATGTAGACACAGTGAGGACTCCTGCCTCCAGAACATCAGGAGCTGGCTGGGGACCAGGCTCTGGGCCCTGCAGGGCAGGCTGGGGAGCTCTGACACGTGGGGCAGTGGAGAGAACAGACGACTCACCTTCTCCCCCGTCCCCGGGAGACCCTCAACTGCCCTGCCTGATCCTGAAACCACGGCTCTGGAAGATGCCTGCCCACAGGACTGTTCAAAGTGGCACCTGGCCTGCCGAGGGCTCCTGTCTCAGGTGCCTTCTGCTGTGCTCACACTCTCCATTCATTCCAACTCACAGCGACCACCGATTGTTGCTGTTTTGTTTGTTTGCTTTTCACTTTTCCACAGAGTACCCAGGTGGAAGCAACCGAGACTGCTTCCAAACTCCCCTTCCTTCCACATTAGCCCAGGATGAGGCACCTTCCACAGGCATGGGAAGGAAGAAGTGTCAACACCCATCCAAACCGAGGGCTGGCCAGGACGTGGAGCAGCGGGGACTCTCAGAAGCCTGAAGCACAAAGGAAGTCAAGGCGAATCGAGAACGGTTGTGATGATGTGGGGGGCATGCGTGCAATTGTTCCGTCTACATGACACTCAGGGTGTTTCATTGCCTAATATGGAGAAAGTTATGCATGCATTTCTCAGCCTGGGAGTGTCTGTGGGAGCTAAGCATGGCGGCTGAGGAAGGTCTATGTTATCAGTGATGGAATTTTGTTTATGGGGAGAAAGGTACCCAGAGCCCACCTGGGAGTCGTGTCAGGAACAGCTCCCAGATGATTGATGGAATGGCTTAATGGCCCACGAAGCTGATCTTGACCTGGCCACACATTTCCACTTCTGAATGTTTACTTATCCTGCCCCCTTGCTCCACCCCCTCATTCCCGACCATTCCAAAGATGGTTTGTCCCCCACCCCTCACCTCACTGGAACCTCATAATAGCTCTGGGGCCCCGGGGCCATGATCACCCTTATACAGGGGAGAAGGAAGAGGCAGAAACCTGCAGGGTTCCCACAGTGCAGAGTGGCAGAGACAGGGACCCTCAACCTGCCACCTCCTCACTCATTGCCCCCGGCCACTCCCTCTGACTGTGCAAACCTTCCATCCATGTCCCCCAGATGGCTCTGCTCATGTGTCTGCCAGAAGTCCCATTGCCTCCCGACATTCCACAGGGGCTTAACCGGGGCCACCTCTGGACTGTTTATCATTTCAGGTGAGTGAGTCTCCTGACACCTGGGAGATGGTCCATCCTTTGGGCAGCTGACCCTCTGAGTTCCTCACAGCACTGATCTGAGAGCTGACCCAATTTGGGAGATGGAGCTGGGGAGGGTGGATGTTCAATAGTATAGATTGATGGATTGATGAATTGATTGGCACGCACCCCATTGGCACACACTGTTTTATTAGCCTCCTGGGCACACATTCTTTCTGATTAGATTTTTGCTCCATCAATTAAGGATGCTGTGCGTGAGCCTGCTGTGTCAGTGGGAGCGCAGACCCTAAATAATATCTAGTGCCTCCTCTGGAAGCATGCTTGCTGAGCCTGTGCCTGGCCCGAGAGGCATGGAACGTCAGACCCCCAAGCAGAGTAAATGCACAGGCGGCCTGCACACAGCCATGAAGAGACGATCATTAGCATCCGGGTGAAGGCACTGCTCTGGAGGGGAGACGTGGAGGTTTTTGCTCAACTACAAGGTCACTTTGCCTTCATCAATCTATAGACTGTTTCATCTCCAGAATGAAACAATAAAATGTGTTACCCCAGAAAACTGCGCAGTAAAATATCTTTATCACTCAAGTATGGCTTCCCAGCTGCCAACCGGGAACACGCCGCAGGCAGAGACAGATGGCTCTGGGATGGTTTCTCTTGTCCTGACACCTCAGAGGAAAGTCCCGGCAGGAAGGAGCCTGGGGCTGGGACAGTGTGGGTGACAGCCTTCCCCCAAGGCCCCTGGCTGGCTGGGGTGCTGACCTGGGACAGGAAATGTGTCCCAGGAAGGCGTGCGGCCTGCAGGGCAGGAGTGAGCGCTGGGGCTCTGTGCTCCCCACAGCCCTGCTGGCTGAGGTCCACGCCTCGCCCCTGCGCCCCTGCTCTCTCGTGCCTCAGCCCTGCAGGGGCTTTGTTTACTGTTGTTCTTTCTTACTACTTCAAAGGGCCCGTGTGCTTGGGGACCCGGTGCAGCGGAGTGGAGCTGCCCTCTGAATGGGAAAGAAACTGCTGCTGAGACCAAGCCCAGCTCTGCCCCAGACCCGGCTTCATCCTTAGCTCCAACCGCAAGTTCAATCTGAACCAAAGCCCAGCTGAGCCCCCACCCGCCCCGCCCGCCTCCGCTGGTCTATCAGAGTGGACTGGTCCTTGTCATCACGCGGGATGGGGCAGTCGGACCCTCAGAGGCTGGCAGGAGTGTGCTCTTCAGGCAGCCCACATCATTAACTGATCCAACGAGTAAATTGGATTCCTGATATTCTAAATTAAAAATTATGCTAACTTTCCTTGGGAAATGCCAACCCTGAATACAAACCGGCATTAGCATGCTCGGAAGGGCAGTGCGAGAGAAGGCTGTAAGGAAAGGGGCCTGGGGAAATGGGGGCACAACACAGGGTCCTCTCCACTGCCCCTCCTCCCCCCAGATGCTGAGAGAGGACGCCAGAAAGCCCTTACCCTGTAAATTTCTGACACACAAATGGAAGAGCTGGTGGATACAATGAAAGAGAGCTGTGACTATAGGTAACTTGACTCTGGCCCTCGGTGGAGCAGAGGCACAGGAGGGCACCTGCCAGGTGCTGAGCACCTCGCTGGGAGTCCCGTAAGCAGTGCCCCGGGGGGACTGCTCCTCTCCCAGGTCCACTGAGGACCAGGACACAGACTGCCTCCTCAGAAATGAGCCTGCCGGCTCCCTGGGAGCCTGAATGGCCCAATAACTTCTTCAGTGACTGCAATTTGAATTTTTCCCCTCCTCCACGGCATCTTCACTGTATCCCGACTGCACTTGTCAGACTCTGTGGTCCAGCCACGCCTTCTGTCCCTGAGGTCCATGAGGCCGGAGCCTGGCAGCTACTGGTCTTCTGAGGTGCTGCTCTGCCTCTGGCTGGCCGGGCTGACAGGAGCATCAGTGGCCGTGGGGGTGAGGAACTGTGGAAGGAGCATTGGAGGCCAACCTCGCACGAGGCAGTCTTGTAGGGTGAGGGGGTGTTGGAGGCAGATGACTGGAGAAGGAGCCCAGCTCTGGCCCTCGGGGACAACCCAGCACTCAACAGATGTTGGCTGAGTGAATGACTGACCGACTGACTGACTGAATGAATGACCATCCTTCTCATTGTCTACACCACTAACATAACTGGCACACTTCCTGTCAACCACTCTGAGCCCTGTCCCTTCTGGAAGCTGCAGGTTTAGAGGGCTCACTGCTCATGTCTGCACTCTGGAATCTCTGGCTGCCCTCCCTGACCTCACTGGACATGAGCACCCCTCACCCCACCCTGCAAACACCTGGCAGCAGCCACACTGACTGGCATTGCCCAGGGAGAGGGCACTGGCCAGCTCTGCTGCGCACATGTGCAAAGGCAACGTCTCAGCCACTGCCACACGAGGCCTCGAAGGTCAAGGCTGTTAGGTTTCTACTGAGGAAATTGTGAGCTTCTAAAGGCCACCCAGGTGGAGGGGGGCGGTCCCTCAACTCTTGGTGAACCATCATCTATCTAGTTTCCAAAAATGTGACTTAACTGGCGTGATCATATACTCCCCATTGGGGCAGGAAGAGGCCGTGGTGGTGCTGGGGGAAGTGCTGTGACACGGGGCCTCTGGATGCAGCAGCCTTCCCAGGGGAGAGCCCCACAGATTAAACACAGGTGCTTGTTTTGGCCAAGCACACTTGGGAGTTGAAAGTCTCAGGATAACGTATGTCAAGTTTCACAGCTCCAAGAACAAGTTCATGTCCAGCGAGCTGAGGAAATCCAGGCAGAAGTCAAACTTTGATTGTTCAGCTGTCTGCACACACAGGAGGGAAGAGCTCCACACCCGGGACTGGGGCCAATAGGCACCACTTTCTCGTGGTTGGTTTTCAACATTGGGACTGGAACCAAACATGAGAAAGGTCAACGAGAGGGGAACAAAGATGGAGTTGTATGTGGGAGGTTGGTTCTTTCTTTGCCTCACCCACCCACCTCTCTTTCTTTTTCTGTCAAAAACAAGCTAAGGGAAAGCATTTTGTTCATCAATGCTTAGATTTTTAAACAACCATTTAATCACCCAACCCTCTACTCAAATAACCAACATTCTTTTATCCATCTACTTAATCATCCAGACATTCATCCATTTTATTATCTGACCCTCCATCCATCTGTCTGTTTATCTGTTTGCCTTTTCTTCATCCTTCTACTCATCTAACATCCAACTATACATTCAAACATATACCCATGCACCCATCCACCCTTCTACACATCCATCCACCCACTCATTCGACCAACCATCTACCCACCCACACATCCACCCACCCATCCACCCATCCATCTACCCACCCACCACCCATTCATCCACCCATCCATCCATTGTCCGTCCATCCACTCATCCATCCATCCATGCATCCACCCACCCATCCATCCATTGTCCATCCACCCATCCATGCATCCACCCACCCATCCATCCATCCATGCATCTACCCATCCTTCCTATAAACATGTATTTCACACCCACTATGCCCTGACACTGTTCTAGGGGATGTGGTGGTGAACAATACAGACCCAGCCCTCTGGAGCTTATTTCCAAGTGATAAAATCCAACAAACATCTAGTGGCTGTCTCTTGTGTGCCTGACCTTGGAAACATGAAGACAAAGATGTAGCCTCAGCTCTGAAGGGGGAGGCAGATGCAAGACAAGCAGCTGCCAGGACTCTAAGTGTTGGGCTAGAGGAGGCCTCTGACTCTGGCTGGCAAGTTCAGAAAAGGCTCCGTGGGAGAAAAGATGCATAATGGTTCTGGAAGGTGCGTGGGAGTGAGCCAAGTAGAAAACGATTCACACATGGGGTGTGCCCTGCCTCTCCACTGAATAGAACAATACGTCGCACACAGTAGGAGCTCAACATGTACTTGATGGATGAAAGTGAGAGAGAAAGATGGTGCTTTGGGGGAACTTACTAGTCCTGCTTGGCACAGGGTCCCAGCCATATTTTTAATGAAATGAAGGGCTATTAGAAGGCACAGCAGTTTGTCCATCTGTAAAACGGGGATGATAAGAGTGCCTACCCCACGGGGTTGTGATTAGAGATATAGCTCTCACACATCAGTGGCCTGGCACACAATGGGACCCTATGTGACTGTTAATAATTAAGGTTAATAACAATGGGTCATTAATAATATAGCTAAGTAATACAATCCAATAATAGTAATGAATGCTCAATGATGTATTACAGCACATAGCTATCATTACTGTCATAATTTACCATCATTCGTTATGCGGGATGTTTTTCTGTGCCCAGCTTAACAGCAGGAATTTGCTCAGCAAGCCTAGAAGGGGCGACCACCCCCCACACGTCCATCCCTACAGACCAACATCTAAAAGGAGAGTGTGGCCCCCGACTCGAGGACTGCCATGTGCCTGGCCTCACGCTGTGGGTGGGTGGCTGCAGGAACGTGTGGGTGAGCCGGTTCCCACCTGACTGGAGACGGCTGGGCCCAGGGCTTCAGGTTGCCATGTCCTACTCCCTCTTAATAATGCCATTAGGCTGTTACCCATGAATTTTGCTAAAACCTTTTGGGAAATTGTTTATATTTTCAGCTGAATGAACTCCTGGAGTAATGAGTTTCCATAACAACTAATGGGTGGCCAGCACGCTCCTGCCCTGAGCTGGGCACTGTGTGCTCTCTGATTCCCCATGGCAGTACCTGTTTGCTGGCTCCTGTGGCAGGTGAGGGGAGCGGGGGGGTGGGGGGCAGGCAGGAACACCAGCAGAGGTGGGGCGGTGCCCTGACCACCCCTCTGACATGAATGAGCCTGTCCCCACTTGTGGGGAGGCGGCAAGCTTATGGCTGGAAGTTTACAGAAAGTGTTCCTGGACCCGAAGTGGGAGCACCTAGCCAGTGGTCACCTCTGCAGCCAAACAAAGGGGAAAGTTTGCAGCACAAAGAAACAAGTACATAAATCATCGTGTCAGCACCCGCGACTAGCATTTCCTCTCTCTGGCGGTGGAGGCGGTGCAGGGGGTCGATGGCAGGGGAAGGGGCCCAGCTCAGGCCCTGATGGGTGGTCAGTGGGTCAGGGAGAGGGGAGGAAAGGGGAGCCCCAGGACCCCCCACGGATTGTCTCAAGTGGGTGCTGTGCATTGAAGTCCAGCAGGCCTGGCTCTGACGGGAAGTAAACACCACCAGTGGTTGGAATCAGACACCCGGAGGCCCTGGCGGACCCTCTGCCCCCCAACACCACCCTGGAGGAGGGGGCTGCTGGGCTCAGTCTCCTGAGTGCAGCTCACCAGAGGGGAAAAGTGATTCTAAAACATTTTGAATGTGCAGGGATGAGCGACGGGCAGCTCCTAGTGAAGGAGGGAGGGCACGTTGAAAGCAGGGGGGGGTGCGGGGGGGAGGGTGGGGGGAGCGCCAGGCCCACGTCCAGGCCTCTGAATAGCGGCTCCGACCTTGTCTATCGGGAAGGGCTCTCACTAGAGGAACCCACCTCCTAGCACCAGTTTCAACTCCTCCCTTTGGGGTGGGGGCAAGTCACCGACAAGGGGTCCCATCTGCCCCCAAGGGCCCTTTTTCTGAACTCAGAGGCCACGAGGCACCAGCTACCTTCTTTTGAAATCCAGAGCCTCCTGGAGGTGCCCTGAGTGGAAAGGGGTCACCCTGAGGACCCCGATAAGGGCCGCAGGAGCAGCCACCTCCGCAGGATCAACCCCCCGGCCTCGGCTCCCTCGTGTGTAAAATGAGAGCCTGAGAGAGATGAGCCGGCTCAGAAAATGTCGCAGCTGAAAAGGCCTGAAGTGAGGGTCCGCTCTGCCCGGTGCCTCCGCAACTCGTCCAATCACAGAACACATCACTCACTCACTCAGCTGACGTATTTGAACACCCTCTGGGCCAGACAAGGGGCTGGGATGAAAGAACATGTCCCAGTGGGACAGGAGCATCCAAAGCAGGTAACAAACAAAAAGGAGAAAATTCCAGACCAGGGTGAGGACCAGGAAGATACAAAAGTGGGGTGATGTTCTAAGAAGGGGTGGTGACGGCTGAGCTAAGGATGGAGGAGTATGGTGGGGCTGGCCCTGGGCGGACCAGAGCGTGCCGGGCAGGGAAACAGCACGGGCAAAGGCCTGGGGTGGGAACCAACTTGGGGAGTCCCACCAACTGGAAGACGCCAGAGTGGCGAGCAGGTGAGGAGAAAAGAGTGGCCTGGTGTGCGGGCAGAGACAGGAGGGAGGGCCCAGTGGGCACAGTCCCAACTCCCGGTTCGTTCAGAAGGAGGTGGAGGTGCACTTTGGTCAAGAGCCTGTGTCAAGACACCGAGACTCCCAAGGCCAGCCCGGGGCTGCTGACGCCTCACCTTGGCCTTAGCCAAAGTGAAGCTGCACCAGCAACACTGAGAAACTGGAAGCGGGAAAGTTTGTGAGCTCCGTTAATTGTGCCTCCAGCAGAAAGGAAGAAAGGGGAGCTCGGGAGGGACGGAGGGGGTCGATGAGCAGCATAAAATTGGGCTTAGAAAAGAAAAATCAATTTGTGCTCCTTCTCAGGAAGAGGCCCGCATGTGGCCTGAATCACTCCTCTGGGTTATTTGGTTTTGCCTTCAAATCAGAAAATTGTAGTTATTATGGCCCCAGGATTGATTGGCGTGGAGGCGGCCTCGGTCGAACCTCGGTCTTTGTCTGCTGAGGTCTGAATCCGAGCTGCTCTCCTTTCCTCCCTGGTGGGTGGGGTGGCTGAGGGGGGGGGGCAGGGGGTCAGGAGGGAGGGCAAAGGGCCTGGTCTTCACGGGGCAGGTGACCCTGCCATGGCTTCCCTGATGCGTTGGAGCCATGCTTCTTGGCGTCTGACAGCAGACAGACCGCATACTTTTGATGTTGGGAGGGGTGCCTTCTCCCTTCCTGCCCCCCTTGCCTGCGAGTGTTCATCCCCACCCTCCACCTCCCACCTCCACCTGGGCAGTAATTGCCCATTGATCATCTTTAGGTTTGAACCTTAATCCCCTTACGCCTCAGCAAATAACCCCTAATTCACAATCACTTGAAATGCTATTGATTTTATTTTTAATTTAACTTGCAGGAAGTTCTCACCCCCTCTGCCACCCAGAGCGCAGGAGAGTGCGGGATGATTTCAAACCTCCTCCTCAGAGCTGCTAAAACGCCGCCCACCACCTCTCCTTATCTCCAGCATAACACAGGCACTTCCCCGTTATTTATTACAGTGCAGTGACCTTTTAAATTCCTAACGGCTCCAAGAACAAAGGCAAGCCCCCAGGGTGCAAAGGCTTTGCAATTTGTTATTAATTTGCAGCCCTGGGATGTGAGCGGCCTCCTCCTCTTTGGAGTGCGTGAGGCCCTGTGCTGTGGGGAGGTGGGTTTCCCGGCTCAGGCCTCCACGTGCTTCTGTCCACACATCCCCACTACACAGCACAGAGCAGCCTCCACTTGGTGGCCTCCCACCTGGCCTTCGCATCAAGGCCGCGCACGGACAGGACCATACTTTGAGCCATACTTTTTGTGTTGTGTGTGTGTGTGTGTGTGTGTGTGTGTGTGTGTAGGGGGGGGGTGCGGTAAGCTTTGCCCTTTGTACAGCATCATTAGAAGAGATAACTTAGCACGGAGGCATTTTCCCACCAGCTGCACACACACAGACACTCACACACGGTGCATGCCAAACCGGTGACACCTGAATAAGGGCTGCGGATCGATCAGCTCAAACATCCTGCTTCAATCCTATGCTAAGGTCCCCAGTCACTCTGGGGGAAGCTGGGGGAAGGGTAGCTCGGTCCCCTATGTACTATCTTTGCGATTTGTGAGCCCACAGTTATTTCAAAATTAAAAAGTTGTTTTTCTTAAGGATGTAACTGCCTATTTCACCCGATTTTCAAGGGGATTCAGAGAGCCGAGTCCACGCTGAGTGCTGAGCGCCGAGCCTGGCATAGGTGTGTTGAATGGCGGGATGTATTCTTCACCTGTCTGTCTATGTCTTTAAACCGCTATGCTCCTCTCCTCGTTGGAGCGCTCAGAAAATCAAATGGTGTAAAACTTGGCGAAAGCAAAATGCCCTCTTTTGTGATGGCTCATTTATTCGTAAGGTTAATTGTTGATAATCGCACCATTGGGCCACCAACAGAGTTGTCGCACAAGCCCAGTTAGATGTGCTGGTTGTTCATGGGCTCCAGCCACGCGGGCTGGATGCAGGCCTGCCCGGTCGAGTTTGGGGCCCAGAGAACAAGACTGGTAAAGTCTAAACAAGGGAGGGGGGCCGGGGCTGCTGGCCCGCCGGGTGCCTGAGCCATCTTGCTTCCGCTCGGACTCTACACAGCCAGGTCTCCTCTGTGCCTTTGCAAAGCCAAACCCATCTCGGACATGAAGCCCTGCTTCCCCTCGGCTCACAGGCACAGGTGCTCCTTCTGCAGAGAGCCCGAGCTCTGCTCCTGATTCGGTGGCTGCGTGACTCGCACCTGCTCCTTCTTGGATAGGTGCTGGATAGGATGCTTACAGGCACCCGGGCAGCACAGCACAGGCAAAACCACACCCAGATCCAGGTTCGAATCCCACTATTGCTCTGTGACACTGTGCAGCTTTCTCGGCCTCTCTGGGCCTCAGCTTTCTCTGTTAAGACTGCCGATCAAAACACTTCCTTCGATGTTAACACGAGGGGAACTGGGTGAGGGGTCTCCAGGAGCCCTTGCTACTATTTTTGCAATTCTTCTGTACGTCTGAGATTATCTAAAAAGAAAAAGTAGCCCTGGCCGGTGTGGCTCAGTTGGTTGGGCATCTCCCCATGCACTGAAAGGTTGCCAGTTTGATCCTTGTCGGGGCACATACCCGGGTTTCACGCTCAATCCCTGAAACGGGGGTGCAGAGGCAGCCAATCATTGTTTCTCACATTGATGCTTCCCTCACTCCCTCTCCCTTTCTCTTTAAAAAAATAAAAAGAAAAGCATATACCACAACGCTGACTCCCTAGGTCGTCTGAGGACTGGAGATGACAGATGCGCAGTGCCTGCCATGTACTTGGTGTTCCCTGGCTTTTATGCAGAAGAAAACAGCCCAACTGTAGCTTCACCTTTTTCTACTCACCCCCCTCTCTCCCCTCTATGTCTCAGAGCAGGGAAACATCGGTCCAGCTCCGAGGAGTGATAGAAGTTGAGGAAGGTTATTGTGTATGAAGGAATACGCCCGATACCATGGGGGCGGAAGGGCTCTTGAACAAATTCCCGGGACTGCGGGCTGCTTCACTGTTACACTGAGGGTTTGCGGCCCCCTTGTCCCCTGGGCCATGCGAGGCAGGGGCTAGTAGGACTGGCACAGGCCCCGCTCTTAGGCTGCGAGGATGAAGGAGGCTCTCAGCCTCCTCTGGCGGATCACCCGGAGGCTCCCTGGCAGGCACAGCGCTCTGCGTCATTCTGGCACCCAAACCCGGGGAGGGTGACCAGCACCTTGCCTCCATTTCCACTATCGAAGCCAGAGGGGCCCTGATTCCAGGGGAGCTTTGGCTAGGGGAGGCAATTCCACTTAACCAAAGGCAGAACACTGGGAAGCCTGGAAGGAGGGTTGATGCGGGAGATGCTTCATCCAAACACAATTCTGTCCCCCACCCGGAGGCTGCAGGGAAGCCGGGTCCAGCCCCAGATTCATGGCCCCAAGCATCGCCTCCAGGCAGCACTCACTGGCACCGGCCGCTTGCCTGCAGCATGGCCGCCCATTTAGCAAAGTCACTGTGTAATGGAAAATGCAATCGAGTCGCATAATGAGTGTGGGTAATTGGATGGACCGGGCAGACTGGTCCAGCTAAATATATTCAGTCCAGTGTATAATTAAAAGCTGACACTCCGACCACCGTCCAAAGTGCCCCATTAATTATTCTTTGAATCCAAAGGTCAGACATAGTGGATGAGTTACAAGACGATGATAACATTGCTCAACTCGGGGGCCTTTGCAATGAGCTTTGCCTGGCTTTGCCTGTAGCTCCCGTAAAGGTGGAGGGTCAGCCCTCTTCCCACCTGTGCATCGGCCGGCAGCTGCACCCCGAGAGACCCAGTGCAGGATGCACAAGCAGCATCTTCCCTTTCACCGGCGCTAGGAGCAGCCAGTCCCACCAGCCCTCTGTCTTTGAACTCTGCAGGCGTACACAGGTGAAGCTACTCACCGGAAGTCAGTGATCAGCAGGTGAGGATTTGAACCCAGGCTGTCTGGGTCCGGAGCCACAACAAGATTCTTATTTTATGTAAAAAGAAACAAACACGTCTTGACTTTAAAGCCAAGAGCTGAAGTGGTGGGGCTCCCTCTGGGACTTCGACAAGCTGTGTGAACTTGGGCAAGTTGCTTTGCCTCTCTGGGCCCCATTTGTCTGCCTGTAATTGAACAAACCACCTCAACCCTGGCACTTGAAACTGCCTCAAAGGGGAGTGAACCGTCAGAGGGGTGGCCCTGCTCAGCAGCAGATCCGCCCCAGCACCCCTCAGCAAGTCTGCGGGATGCCAGCCCGGGCATAACCACCAGGCCTCCGGCGTCTATAAACTCACAGCCCAAGATTGCAACTCACTGCCCTTCCCCGTCCTGGAATGAAGAGCCCCCAGAACTGCTGGCTCCAACGAGCACTCGGGCATCCTGGTGCTGGGAGGTGCGCGCTGTTTGGGTGAGCTTTTGCCTTGACCCCAGGGCCTGTGCTCCCTTCTGTCTCTCCGTGGCCTGTGGGCTCCAAGTCAATAGCCCGTGAAGAGATGCGGCGCCAGCAGAGGAGCAGCCGGGTCCACCTTCACCAGGCACTGCGCCTCCGGGGCCTGAGAGGGTTGGAGGGAAAGAACGTACAACCCAAAGCCACGCCAAGCATCAAGGACCCGCTCTCCCCCGACAGGTCAGCAGTCCGACATCATCAGCATTAACGACTCGTACCCTGGACTCAGGGACTGCGCATCTAGGAATGTTCCCTTCCAAGTGACCCTGTGTCTGAGAGGAAGAACATTCAGTAGCAGGATAGTCACAGCCCCCCCAGGGTTCCGAGGGACCCTGAGATAAACCGAGGTGTCACACGGTGAGAACTCCGCGGCAGGTGGAGGGGCCTCCCTGCTCCTTCCTTCAGTACAGCTACTCCTTGGGGGCCTCAAAGAGCCAGTGACGGAGGCAGCGACCAGGATGGACGGGCCCTCGCCCCTCATGGAGCCACCGAGGAGCACCCGCAGATAAGCAGGTGCTGACCTGCCCAGCACACAGGAGCACCCACTGCAGTCGCCCCCCAACACCTGTGGCGACACGTGGGAAACTCCCAGGAGAGGGACCGTCGGTGTCAAGGATGGGGACACTTTCCTTTCATGGTATTTCCTCTGTCGGGATTCATTTGTTTTGCACTGTCGTAAACAGAGTATTTTATAATTATAACGAAAGTTTGCCTTTCACCCCCAGCGGAGAAGTGAGCGGGTGAGGTGAGATTCCTCATGGCTCCTGGGACAGCCGCACCCCGGGCCTGCGCCGACCACACCTACCCAGGTCAGAGGCCAACAGCAAGGCTGCGCTCGCCCAGGCCTGGAGCTGCCCGACTGTGTCTGTGACTGACGGCTGCTGTCTTCATGCACATGACGCTCACCCGCAAGAATGAACACCCGCTGCTCTGTCGCCGTGACAAAGCTCACCTGCAGCCGCCTTCCGCTGCCACGCGAGAGTCCACGCTCCGGCTCGTCGCTGGGCTTCCGCACGGGAATGAGAGAACGCCCCTCTCCCTGATTTTGGCTGGAGGCAGGGGAGACACCCTGGTGGGACCTGCCATCCCAGTGAAGGTCCCGCTGCCCGACACTGGCTGAGACGCAGAAAGATGCAGGTGACTTTCTAACTTGTGCCCAGAGGGGTGTGGCTCCAGTGGCAACATCCCACGGCACTTAGGAAACGCCCAAACCTTGCCAAGCCTTCGGGATGTCTTCCTTCCTCAGTGAACGAACCTCTCTGTTTCCATGAGGCTCACACCCTGTAGGGAAGGACGGAGTGGCCCTGACATGTGACCTCCATTCATTCATTCATTCTTTCATCCATCAACCTGTATGGCTCCTGCCAAGTGCTGGGTCTGGGGGATGTGGCGAGGAGCCGGACAACACAGCTCAGCTCAGTGATGCCTCCCATTGGCAGGAAAGGGGCAGGCAGTCCCCTCAAGAGGCCCCCCTCCAACTGTCCTGGACACGCAATGGCAGTAGCACCTGGGAACAGCGCGAGGTGAAGGCCAGGGAAGACTGCCAAGGAGCCTGCCAGTTTTTACCAGCTTCTCAGGTCTGGAGTGCAGAGCCCGGAGCTCAGTGCTGTGCCCCTGTCCCTTGTTGCTGGGGAGCTTCAGTCTCGGACCCAGGCCCTCCTTCTCCGTAGACCCTCTGGGCCTCTCTTTTATCTCTACAGTGAGGATGGAATAGCGTGTGCATCACGTGGCCAGGCTTCCCCGAAGCCCTGTCCGGCTTTATCCCCGATGGTCATCCCACCAGCCACAGGCTCCAGGTTGTCCCCACAGCCCCGAGAGGGACGGAGGCTCAGGGAGGTCTGGGAGCAGCCAGGCCACGCAGCTGCTAAGATTCAAACGCAGTCGGATTTGATTCCGACCGTGTCCACTTGCATGCCGATGCCCTTGGCCATCCCGCTTCCTCTCAGGACGGGCGGGACGAGGATGTGCTGGGCCCCATGTGTGAAAGCCAGGGCTTGGCACAGCCAGGCTCATGACTGCTTCCTTCCTTCCCTCTGAGGCCCAGCAGGGACCTGCCTGCCTTCGTCCAGTCAGCATGAAACACCCTGCGGGTGACCTCACCCCAGCTCCAGCCACATCCGGGACGTGGCCTTGGGGGAGCGTCCAGAAGGGGTCCCCTCTGGAGCGCCGAGGCTGTGCCACACCGGAACCCAGACACGGTTCCCTGGCTTTTCCCAAAGCAGCCGCAAGCCCACGCACGGCGGGGCCCCCCCAGGAGGATGCAGGTCACTCCACCCGGGAGGAAACTGCTGCGTTTCCTCGTAGCCTCGTGCTTCTCAGGGGGCGGCCCTGCCCTGTGAGCAGGTGAGGACAGAGAGGGACGGCGGGAGAGGGACGGAGAGGGAGAGGCGCATCTGTCCCAGAGACAATGGGCAGCGGGCAGAGGAAGCGTGACCTGGAGTCCGCAGCCCCCACCCCACCTCCCATGGCAGGAGAAGGTTGCCCCCCCCCCGCCCGCACCCCCCTACTCAGAGGTCAAACAGCCTGAGGCAGCATTTCCCTTCTGCCTTCCTGGATCCCAGGAGCCACTTGGCAGATGTCCCCACGGTTCTCGGGGGGCCATCCCCCAGGCCCTGCGGCCCGGAGATAAACCCGTGACAATGGGGGTCCCCCGGAGGCCTTCTTCCTTCTTCCTCACATACGCTCCGAATAATAATAACACTGAGGAAATTAAAAATAGTCGCTTCCTGAGCTCTTGCCATGCCCTGGGCATGGGCCTTGTCCCAGCGCATGCTCACGTCAGCCCCAGCGGAGAGGCGGCGTGGTTCCATACACTCTTCAAATGCGAGAATCACTGAGACTCCAGGAGCCCAGGGCCCGCCGCCCAAGGTCGTCTGCCAGCAGCCCAGGGCTGGAGGACTCACACCGCTGGGTTCCCGGCCCTATTTCATGTGCTTTACTCATTCAGCTCCTCCGAGGCACAAGGAATGCTGGGGGTGTCTCAACTCTCGGGGTGGCAGCCCCCCAAGAGGAGACCCACAGCAGCAGACACGCGAGCACCCAGGGACTAGCGACGTGGTGGAGGGCTGTCCTCTCTGCAGGGTTATCCGAGAGGCCCACCTCCCAGGCTCTGGGGACTCACTGAAAACAGGAACCCCAGGCCCACGAGGGGCGGCACGAGGAAGTTACGGAAGCCAAAACCCAGACTGTTTACGGCCAATCTCAGCCTTGTCAGGAAAGACAATGCCTTTGTGTAATTATACTTAATTGAGGGGGAAATGGTTTTTTATCACAAAAGACATAGGTCTGATTTTGCTTTTTAAATTTAAAAATTCCATTCATTTAAAAAGCAAAACAAAAGGCCTAAGGGTGAATGTCCAGGCTGAAACAGGAAGGAGCTGGCCAGGGGAGAGGAGGAAGGAGCCCTCCAGGCAGAGGGGAGCAGGTGCGAATCTCCCACGGGGACCAGGACCCACGCACCTCCCATCTCTGCCCCTTTCAGGCAGAACGAAACAGATGCACCATAGCTGCTGCTGACGAGGAGCAGGTGAGCTTGGGCTGGCCCACCCTGGGGTCCAATCCCAGTCCACATGACCTGGGGCAAGGCTCTGAGACCCGGTGCCTCCATCAGCCCCAGGAGAAGGGGTCGGCAAGACGAGAAAATTGCTACCGCCCCCAGGCGACGGCTGCCAGTCCAGGCCGACCCGAGCCAGAGCCCGTGGGCCACACAGAGCAGGAGAAATGGTCCTTCTGCTTCCCAGGGCTCAATCTCAGGCCACAAGTCAGAGAGGCAGGAGACAGCCCTGTTTCTATTCTTGTCATCACCAAAATTCACTGCTGGGTGCCTATTCTGCCAGCTGAAGGGCTGTGCTGAGGTCTCCACAGGCTCCAAGTGTAGGGAAGATCCCTCACCCACAAAAACCCCACTGTCCCAGCCCACGAGATGGGGCTGGTGACCCCTACGAGCTCCCTACCTCCCTCTTCTGGCCCGTCCTGGCCCCCTATCTCCACCAAATTGCCCTGCCCCTCTCTCTCCAACTCATCCAGGACACCAGCTCTAGTTTGGCCAATGCCCGAGGTTGGGTCAGGACCCTGAGATCATTTCAATCTGCTCATCTCGGCCTCCCTGTCAGTGACCTGTGAGGCCTGGGATGCCATGGGTGCAGAATGGGTGGAGACCAGGGAGGAGACGTCCCCATCCTTCACGCAGCTTCACGCAGGCAGGCAGGCGGAACATGCCCCACAGAGGAGGCAGCTGGCCCCCAGGCTGTTGTTGACGAACAGGGATCTCCAGATTAGCTGGTTCCCCAAGAGAAGCGAGGATCCCAGGTTTTGTGTGAAACCAGTGAATTCCAGTTCACAGAGGGTGTTGTTTTACAAGGGGGAGACCTCCAGCAGGTGACTACCTGGGGGTGTGCGACACACACCTGCCAGGAGGCAAGGAATGCAACAGGTTCAGCGAGCTTCTAGAAATGGGGCAGGGGAGAAAAATTATAAGGAAATCCAGTTCAAGTGACTAAAGAAATGGCCAGCTACAAAAGAGGGGAGGGAACCCAAGGAGACCCCAGAATCTCTGAACCATCAGAATCCAGTGGGCCAGAGGGAAGTGCAGAAGGAGGTGTGCCCTTGGAGGGTGATGGAGAAATCGCACCATCACGGATGGAGACCCTATGACAGTGATGGCGAACCTATGACACGCGTGTCAGAGGTGACACGCGAACTCATTTTTTTGGTTGATTTTTCTTTGTTAAATGGCATTTAAATATATAAAATAAATATCAAAAATATGTCTTTGTTTTACTGTGGTTGCAAATATCAAAAAATTTCTCTATGTGACACGGCACCAGAGTTAAGTTAGGGTTTTTCAAAATGCTGACACACCGAGCTCAAAAGGTTCACCATCACTGCCCTATGAGCTCGCCCTCTTCCCCTGGCAAGCAATTCCCGGGTTAGTGCAGTGCGACCAGTCCCGGAGTCCTTTGCTGACAGTGCTGATGTCACAGCTCAGGTGGACAAACAGCGCCCGCTGAGGGGAAGACGTCTGCCTCTGTTCAGATGAAAGATTTCAAAAAAAGTGCGGCGATGTCATGGCCATCTCCACCAGGTGCAGCAAACTCAGAACACTCCAAGCCCTCAGGACCGGGAAGGGCTGCCACTGCTTCAGAGGGAGTTGGAGTCGTTTTTCCTTTGTTTCTTTTTTGCTCTTAGAATTTAGCTTCACTTGGGAAGGCCTGCGCTAGAGTTCCCTTCAAACTCAACAAGCTGGCACACAAACACCACCCCATGTGCTTCTCCCACCCACCACCTACACCCTTGCCTCCTTCCCACCACAGGAGAAGGGGCCCTTGATTCCCAGGGCCCCCCAGCACCTCTGTAACCATCATTAGTCTGACTGGGCTGAAATGTAGGTATTTATTTGATTAACTTTGCCCACCGTGATTAGCTAAGGGCTTCTAGAAGGATCACTGTTGTATTCCTAAGGGCTTCACATCACAGAGGTACTCAGTGATTGTTGGATAGATGGATGGATAGATGGATGGATGATGGATAGAAATATGATGGAGGCAGAGAGGGAAGAAGAGAAGGATAGATGATTTGTCAATAATTACACCAGTGCCTCTCCCATTTAGTGTGCAGATTCCTCCCCTCTGAAATGAAAATAGCAAGCATACCTCTGAGTTGGGGGCCCTCATTCTCTCCACCCTACAGATGAGAAGGCTGAGGCTTAGCAGGGTGAAGTGAAAAATGACCCAGGTTCCCACAGAGGTGACCTGCCGCCAGAGTCCACATGCTCACAGTCCCTGTCTTGTGCTGCTCAAGACGAGGTGGTGAGGGATGGACGCCAAAGGTCCAAACACATGGCTACTTTGTTCTCTGCGTACGGCTGGGAGGATAAAGGAGCAGCACAGGAGGCAGTGGCAGGTTAAAGAGGGACTCCATGCTCAGGGGCAGGACGAAGAGGCTCAGGGTTCCACCTTCATGACCATATCGGCTCTGAGCGGCCCGGGGTTACTCGGAGAGCTGTAGCATGGCGACCTCGCCCAGCGAGTTTAGCAGCAGCAGCCTCTGAAAGGGCAGCCTGGGGGATTCCTGCAAGAGAACTGAGGGCAGCTCGCAGTTGCCCTTCGAGCGCCCGTCCTCGCTGACATCTTTCAGAGCTGGGTGGCCTGCAGGTGGCCTGCTGAGCACAGGCCCAGAGCTTCCCTGCACACGAAACACTTCCCCGGTGAAAGGGGCCTGTTCTGCCAAAGCTCTTTGGGGGAGGAGAGGAGCACAGGGAGCCTGGGACACACCCCATGAAGTGCTCTTGTCTGTTTTTCGCTGCAGACATGTTTGCTGATTTTTCGTATCCGTTCAGACGCCAACATAGTCCCTGGAGAAGGTAAACGGCCCTTCCAGTGTGTGTCTCAGGCCCCGGGGGAGGAGCCTGCAGTCGCTGGGGAAGACGGGGCTGACTGAGCAACTGCTCTCTGTGCTTCCTGAACTCGGTGTCCTGGGGTGTCAGTGCTGGGTGACCCCCTCTTCCTCTAAGCCCCGGGGTACAGACGGGACTCAGAGGCTCTGAGCCGCAGGCGTCTGTCAGAGTGGGACAAGCGAGGAGTGGACACAAGCTCCTGCTGGAGTGGATGTGGACACGGGTGGTCACATATGCAATATCTGCAGCTGCATGTGCAGGTGGGAATACACGCCTCCCTCTCCTTCCTCTGCAGCTGAGAGCAAGAGCTGCAACACCCCGAGCACCGAGCACACGGCACCCTGGTCTCGGCTCCAATCCTTTCCCCAGTGAGTGGCCCGGCTCCTGGGACACGTCGCTTATTCTTGACAGGAACCTGGGGCCCCTTACAGTGCAGAAAGGAAGGACACACTTAATAACAACAACGAACAACTGCAGCAATAATAATAACCAGCCACAGGGATGGGCTATGGCAAAGGAAAGAATGGGAGCCAACGGAAGACTCCCAGTGGTCAGAGCTGGAGCAATGTGGGAACAGACTGGATCATGTGCTGTTGAATTAGAAGCCAAACTAAAAACAAACATCCCTGGGACCACACTGACGAAGTAGATGACTGAGTAAGTAAATCGCTCGGGGAGGAGAGACAGATGTCCACGGAGAAGAATTCCACTCGGCTGGCGCGTCCCAGCCTCGAGGACGTGGAGCCCGCCCTTCCGTGTGGGCCTGGCACTGCGGGTTCGTTCCAGAGCAGACACCGTGGGAAGGAGAGAGAAAAACAAAGAGTAACTTCAGGCTAGAAAATCTGATAATGCGAGCTTGGCGGGGGGATCAGGTACAATTTCAGCAGCTCCACCCGCAGACAGGCCTGGGCCCGGGCTGGGTCGGAGGAAGGGGCAGCTGGCCGCACTGTGAGGTCACCTCAGCCTCTCCTTGAAGCAGCGGTTCTGGGTCACCCAGGGCCGATTTTGCACCCCGGGGCACATCTGGCCATGTCCAGAGACACCTCTGGCTGTCACTGCTGGGGTTGCTGAACATCCTGCGACACGCAGGGCGGCCCCACTTTGCCGAGGGACGCAGGCCAGGATCTCAGCGGTGCCCAGGCCGGGAGCCCTGGTCCAAGGAGATGGTGGTGGAGCGAAGCCTGTGGGCTCAAAGGCCCGCAGCTCAGGAGCAGCCTCCAGCCCTTCCTCCGGGCGCCCGTCCCTTCCTCGCTTCCTCTTCTGCAGGATGAAGCCCAGGACGTCCCCACACGTGTGCAGTGAGGGTCAGTGGGACGGTGGCTAAGATCTCAGCCCGACCTGACACAGCGCGCAGGTGCGTGATGGCCTTCGTCACCACGCTGTCTCCACGCCCACAGCCGTGTCCGAGCGGCTCACGGCTGGCCCAGCCACCAGAGGGCCCAACGCAAAGCGGCCGCACCGCTGCCACCGCCCTGTGAGGCCCGAAAGCGCCTGGTCCTCATTTTCTTTCTGCGTGGCGCACCCATCTGCTGGGCGTGACCGTGACCAGCCAGATGACAGGGCACCGTGGACAGAGCTCCGGGCCATCTGAGGGGTGTCCTGACACCGGTCAGATAGCAGCCGGCTGTCATCACAGCTGTCCCACGACACTCTCTGTGACAAAGGAACTCGGGTGCTGCCCAGCCACTCAGCTCAGCTGAGGCTCCAGAGCTTTCTGGGAAAGGATCCGCATTCCATGTTCACCCAAGTTTGGCGGCCAAGCTCCCTCTACAAAGGAAAGTACTGGAGGGAGACGTCACCAGCCATAAATCTCTCCTGAGCAGATTCTCCTGCGAGCGAGCGTGTGGGCGGCGTTGGGGGCCGCTGGGCAGCAGCAACGCCAACCTTCGGCACTGCTTGCCTGCTGGGCTGCTGATCCAGGGCCTCGGGCTCCCCAGGGCTCTGTCTGACCCCCCTGCACCTCCAGTGGGTGACCCAAGTGCTCTTTCTAAAATGAAAGCCTAGCCCTGGCTGGTGTGGCTCGGTTGGTGGGAGTGTCATCCCGTAAACCGAAAGGTGGCCGGTGCAATTCCAGGTTGGGGCACATGTTTCACATCGAGGTTTCTCTCTCTCCCTTCCTCTTTCTAAAATCAAATAAAACAACTTTAAAAATGAGAACCTAATTGTCACCTCCCCCCGCCCCCAATTGCTTTGAAATCAGCCAGGGCTCCTCCCCAGGCCGCCTTGCCCTCCGCGGCCCTGTGTGGGCGGCCTCCTGTCCCCTCTTGTGGAAATAGTTTCAAGTCCTTCAACCATTTTGACAGTTTCCAGGAGGCTCCCGTCAGCTGACACCACTAACAGGATGGACCAGGATGGCGGTCCCTCTGTGTCGTGTCAGGTTTGGTAATTGCTAAAATCAGTTGTTGTTTCCCAATTAGGGGGTAAAGGATGAACCGCACCCGAGACAGACAGCTGTCAGAATCTGAGGAACTAAATCCCTCTCTTTAGGCTCACCAGGTAAAACACAGGACACACAGCGAAATTTGATTACAGATAAACAATGAATAATTTTCCAGCATCATATGTGTGAACTGTCGCATGGAACACACACAGACCAAGCTCCCCCTTTTATTTACTGTTTATCTGAAATGCAGATAGAACTGGGCTTCCTGTCATCGACCTGCTGGTGGGCCAGCCCTTTGTCAGCATTTATACTTCACGTGCTTCCCTTTCACATGTCAGAGCAGGCCTCATGCCTCCGTGCCCACGAGCACTCGCTGGCCACCAGGCCATGCTGAGCGTTTCCTCTGCATCCTCTCGGTTCATCCTCAGAAGGACCGTGAGGCCCATGCTGCCGGTGGTGGCATTCTTTTTCTTACCATAAGGAGCACTGGCCATCTGAAAAGTTGCTGTGAGTCGGGCTCAGGTGTGGCTAGCTGGGGTTCGAGCCTGGGGTCTGGCATCCAGGCTTGCAGGGGCGGGGGACCCACCTCCAGGTGATCCACTCACATGCCTGGCACACTTGTTCTGAGTGTTGGCAGGAAGCCGTGGGTACTATTATCATCCCATTCTACAGGTGGAAACTTTGAGGCTCAGAGAAATGAGGGAACCAACCAGGGCAGCAAGTGGAGGAGCTGGGGCTGGGACCCAGGCCACCTGGCTCCAGACACGCGCTCTTCGCTCCTTCACGCCTTGTTGTGGGCAAAGATGTCCTCCACGCTCATCACAGAGGGAACAGCTGTAATTAGCTGCTTTGAATGCTGCTCTGTGTGGCCTAACATATGACTTCAGGCACAAGAAACACCCAGAGAATGTCCCCTGCCGAATCCGGGCCGGCCAGGGGAAGTCGCTGGGAATTACCTTATTACTGTAGGACTTCGTAGCAGATGCTCTGCAGGGCCCGGAGCTTGTTCCCGTAAACAGGCCAGGCATGTCCCGTGCAATCAGGGCTATGCTCTTAATTCGAAGAGAAGATCCAATCCATGCCCTGTCAGAACAATTACCAACTCTCGTTTATGGAGCCCACACTACCAGCACCGAGCACACAGCTCTGCAGGTGCGGGAACCGTGACGTCAGAGGCTGATTGAATTGAGGCATCACCGAAAGCAGCACGGATTCTGCTGTTCCAGGCCTTTCCGGTAATTCACCCCACGCCTCTGGGAGGCTTCTGGGCTGCAGGCCCATCTCCCTAATCCTTTCAACAAAGGATCTCGTTCCAGCATCTTCCATGGTCCTGGAGACCGGAGTGGGAGACGGCTGGGCCTCCCTGCAGAGGGTGAGAAAAATGTGGTCGCTGCACCAGGTGGCACCACCTGTGGTTGGCTCCAATTCCAGGCCCACAGCTGCTGCTCAGCTGCAGAGACCCAAATCCCGAAGATTTCTGAGAATTTTCCCACCATCTGGGTTCAGGGATTCCCATGCCCAGAGCTTTCTCATGAGCCAGCATCTGGTTTCAAATGTTAACTCCGCTCACAGCCCCTTCCTTCCCTGAGAACATGTTAATCCTGCCCCACAGGCCCCCCACCTCGGGCAGCAGTCACGCCCACCTGCCTTCCAGCAGCGACTGTCCCTCAGAAGAGGGGCTTCCGCCTCGCCAGTGATATTCCCTCACCCTTTGCCACCCGAGCTCTAAGCGAGAGTCGTATTTAAACCGCCTGTGCCAGTAGGAAGTACCTCTGTTAATAAATACTTGTGGAGAAGGTTCAACAGCAATTCTAATGTGCACTGGTGTTCCCTTACTGCTAACTTATACTATAATTAGGGCTCCTGGATCCCAAGTGAATCAATCAATAACTACAAAAATGTTTCCCCTGGTTTTTGAAGGTGCAGCGCTGAAACTGTAGATGCTCTGGCCTGGGTATGACCGGGCGATGTTTGTGGACGACGGTTTCCTGGGCGCCCCTGTCATCAGGTTTCACACACACTCACTGGCCTCAGACTTAGAGTCGCATTGCGACCTGGGAGGCAGTCTCCCCTAGCACATGCTGGGAAGAATGCATGTCCCCCGGCTCGTAGTGTTAGACGGCGTCCTGGGCCACAGGGCATGGAGAGGGCGATGTCCCAGGTCCTTCTGTGAGCGATGCTGGGGGAGGTGTGCTTGACGAGGAGGCTCTGAATAAGCCTGTCGAGATGCGTTTCGGAGTGACAGGCCGGAAATTGACGGAAACCACGGTTTCTCTTGGAAGGAGCACTTACATCACTTCATTCAAGACAGGTCCGGTGTCCTCGCTGGGGCCCTGGGGTTCCCAGGCACCTGCCAGAGGCCCCTGTGGGTTGATTAGCCCCTCACCCCGTTTCCCTTCTTCTGGAAAGGTCCAGGAAACTTCCTTCAGTCCAAGAGCTGAGTGAGCACCAGAGCCCAGGCCGGTCCTTGCACTGTATCCTCCTGCCCAGCGGTTGGTTCGGGGATGGACATGTGACCCAGGTCGGCCCAATCACAGTGGAGCCAGGACTGTACAGGAGCAGCTGAGGACAAAGCTCTTTTTTTCTCCTTGGACTTGAAGCAATAAAAGCTGGTAATGACTGGATTCTCTGTGGTAAGTTAGAGGAGGGTATTTCCATGAGAATTTTTACCCCGTTACATGAGCTCAGGAACTGGGGGGATTTTGCATTATTGGAGAGGAAAATGCATTATTGCATGAAATCCAAGTTTAAAGTAAGCCAGTCCTCAGAACTTAAACCAGAGACCAAACGTCACCAAGAGCGAGGCTGCCTGCTGCCTTGTCTCTCTCCCAGGGGTTCAGCTTCCTTGTCCCTCTGTTCAAGGCCGCTTTCCGCCAGGCTCCAGGGACAAGGCACAAAGCCCCCAGCTCACTCACCTCACTCACACCACCCACTTCTCACTCCTGGCGACAGCTTGCTGAGGCACCCAACCCTGGTCCAGCTGATCTGACCAGAGCAGTGGGGTCCTATGCTATACACTTGGCCACGGAGATCTACCCTGGGGTGGGGTGGGGGGGGCTATTTTCAAAGAATACGCTTTATAGACAACCCCAAATACCTGGTATACACGCATATGGAGCTTGTCTTGGCATTCTCATTGAGGTAAAAGATTCTCCTCTCGGTAAAAAGATGTGAAGGCGATTTTTGGAAGATGGGGGTCATCTGATAAGCAAGCACATGGTCCGCTCTGACCGAGTCCCTGTGGGGCACGCGCTCCCCATGAGCAAAAAGAAACAAAGGGGCTGGTCCGAACGCTCCCACAGTCCTTCCCATGACGTCACAACTCCGACAAGGAGTCACTCCCTCCAGGAGCACGTGGGCAGGGGGAGATGATCCACAGCCCTCAGTGGCTCCCACCTCCCTCCAAACCAGCCCTCACTCCACTTGCTCTTTGGGGTGGTGGTCCGGCTCCCTGAGCTCCCTCACCTCCCCTACCCCAGCCACCTCCCGTCCTGTCCACCACTCCTCCTTGTCTCCTAAAGAAGTCGGGATCACTGTGACCGCATTGGCTGTGTCACTTTGGGAAAATTGCTTCATCTTTCGAGCCTCAACTAGGTTACTTATCTAAAGATGGGGTAATAAGAATACATTCCTGAAGTTTGATAATATCTACCCCAAATATGGAAGTATTTACCCTTTAGCACAGCAATCTCACTAGGGATCTATTCTACAGATAGACCCACACACATACAAATTGGCAATTGTGAGGTTATTCTTCATATTCTTTGTCATAACAAAATATTGAAAGCCATCCAATTGCCATCAGTGGGCCAAGTTGCATACGCCACTCCATACTCATCTCCCAGATCTATTAGGCCAAAAAAAAAAAAAAAAGCGAGACACAAAAAAGTGTGGGTTTATGATGTAATAAAAAATCAATAGTAGGTCTTTGCCCCCAATTCCTGGCACAGAGAACCTAAAACCTTCAGAATTGATTATCTTTTGTATGCTAATGAGATGACTGAGTCTGGGGCCCCTATACATCAATCACTAGCTGTTTAATCAATGATGTTTGTAATGAAATCTTGATAAAAACCCCTAATGGGGCTTGGGAATTTCTAAATTGGTGAGTAAATTAATGTGCTGAGCAGGCGGTGGGCTTGGAGAGGGCATGGAAGGTCTGGCCCCTTTGACGCCTCCTCCCCCAGTAACCTGCTCTCTGCTTCTCTCCCACTTGGCTGTTCCTTAGTTGTAGCCTTGATAATAAAGCTAAAATCAGAAACAGAGAACTTTC
Organism: Myotis lucifugus; assembly: GCF_000147115.1. Classification (NCBI taxonomy): domain Eukaryota; kingdom Metazoa; phylum Chordata; class Mammalia; order Chiroptera; family Vespertilionidae; genus Myotis; species Myotis lucifugus. The sequence goes on along the minus strand of NW_005871551.1, from coordinate 481,750 downwards.
CTGAGGTCTGTGAGTCATTCCAGCGAGTTATCCAACCTGATCGGGGGCAAGGGTTGGGGGAACTGATACATTTGCCGCCAGCCGGGCCCATGTGCTGGCGTCGGCAGGGGGCAGTCCTGTGGGACGGAGCCCTTCACTGGTGACCTGAGGCTCACCGGGTGGAGTGTCAAAACTGAATTGAGTTGTTGGCCACCTGCCTGGTGTCAGAGAATGGGTGTAGAAAACGGCATATATTTGTTGTTCAGGAAACAAAGTACGCTCTTGGTGTACTAGGGAAAAGCGGCACCAGGGAACAGTCACGCAGGGCTGTATGCAAGCTTCTGCGTGAGAAGCAGAGAGGAGCAGGACTGCATGTTGCTATGTCCCTGTGTTTTCACGATGAGACAGTGGGAGGATAGACCAGGAAGCAATAAATGTGGTGACCTAGAGCAGGGCGGGCAGAGGCAGGGAGGGGCAGGACTTCCTCTGTCTAACGTTCTTGTAGCGTTCATCTTGAATCAGGTAGGAGTGCCACCTCCATCCTCTTTCTGGGCTGTACACACCCAAGGGCAGGATAACCAAAGGGGACATGTGTCCCGAGGGCCACAGGGAGGGAGAAGTGGAGACGACGAGGTGAGTGCCCCCCGGGAGATGAGCAAAGCAGGAGCCCTGAGAAGGGTCTGGTGCTCCTACGGGGGTGCAAGCCCTGCCAACATGCGGGGCCGGACTCGGCCCTGCTGGCCCTTGACAATCATGTACATCGCTAGGAACTGGCATTAAGTAGCTTCACTTTGGCGGAGACGGGGGAAGAAGCGGGGACGGGGAGGAAGGAGAAGGGAAGGAGGAAGGAACAGAGTGGAGGCGGCAATTTCATGTTCATTAAACACCTCCTCTGTCCCACGGGACGCTTCCTCTCCGACATGAAGTGTTAATGCCTCTGCCTCTCCCATTTATCCCCCCACCTCTTGTCACTCGCTCAGAGCTGCATTGTTCTGGAAGGATGAATGAGGCGTGCCTCGAACAGGGCGCTGCCTTCATTCATTCGGGTCCCTGACAGTTCCTGGTTTTCTCAATTTCCCTGCACTGAAAACCACTCAGATCCCGACAATTCTGAGTGCTCCTGCCAGCAAAGAATAAAGGAATTGCATATTCAGTGACTGCAGGACCCGTGGGTTTATAATGGTCTGAATAACAGGTAACTCGATCTCTCTGAAGCGTTGAGATAGTTAAGAGTCATATAAAAGAATTTTGGGATTTAGAGAATATCTGTCTTCTGGGGTAAAAAGTAATTATCCTGACAATTTTGATAAATCAAATTCTATTACTTTGAGGAACATTCTAAGTTCAAAGATGTGCTTCCATGCAAAACTTTTAGTAACAATAGGAGCTGGTGACTAGTTCGAGGCAAATTTTGCAGAGTGGAAAGCTTTGTCCTGTGCCTTCAGGGTTTCAAAACGTTTGCTGCATCCCATCGTCTCTTTCCATTTAACCCTGGGATGGAGCTGTGGGGCAGGCAAGGCGGGCTTCCCCCTCCTTTTATAAGTGATGACACTGAGGCTCAGTTGAAGGCCTGTCCCCATCGGGGATTTGGTGGCAAAGCCAGGTCTCTAGACTCAACAGCCCTTTCTGCCAGGGCTCACAGGGTGCAGCCTGGGCAGGTGAGGGCCTCGTGCTCTGCGGGCCCATGTTTGGTTCAGTGCTGTGCTGTCACTATCTTGAAATCCTCAGTACTTTGAGCCAGGAGCCCTGTGTTTGCTTTCTGCACAGAGCCCTGAAAATCCTGTTGCCGGTCCTGCTCGCAGCTCCATGGACTCCCCTCTGGCCTCCACCCAGATCCCAGCAACGCCAGCACGTCTGGGACCAGATTCCTGGAACTGCCCAGCTCCCTCCCTGGCATTGGGGTCTGCGGGGTCTGTCGGCTCTGGGTCCCAGGCCCTGACCAGGCCTTCCGTAAACACGGCAGTCCTGACCGGTTTGGCTCAGTGGATAGAGCATCAACCTGTGGACTGAAGGGTCCCAGGTTCGATTCCGGTCAAGGGCATGTACCTTGGTTGCGGGCACATCCCCAGTAGGGGGTGTGCAGGAGGCAGCTGATCGATGTTTCTCTCTCATCGATGTTTCTGACTCTATCCCTCTCCCTTCCACTCTGTAAAAAAAAAAAATCAATAATATTTATTTAAAAAACAAAACAAAACAAAAAAACATGGCAGCTTCTCGTGCAGCTTCGCCTCCTGCAGAATAAATTAGTGCCTGTCTCCATCAGTTCATCAAAGTCAAAATCCTCTAAAATGAGTTCAATTAAATCAAGAGGCTCTTGGGTTTTCTCAGATTCAACATGATGAACCCACTCAGAATACTGGGTTCCTCTCTGCTCTTTAGCTGGGGCTCTCTGTCCAATTCCCTGCCCCTGATGGTCTCCGGTTCTTGACTGAAAAGAAAGGAAAAAGAGAAAGAGGGAGGGAGGGGGGAAGGGATGGGGGACGGACAGGCTAAAATGAAGAAAACCCCCTCCTTCCTGACACTCCGAACTCCCAGAGATGTCTTCCAAGTCTCGAAGGCTTAAGAACATTGCAATTGGTAAAGAAGATCTAATAAAATGTGGTCACTCCTGGCTACTAATTATCAGGAACTGTGAGCAGCAGAGCGCAACAAAATGCCCCCGAGAGCCAAAGAGGTCGCCTCGGCTGCTGGCCGTGCTATTCGCTCTGGGGCCTGTCCTGGACCTGCTGGCCCTCACGGGCCCAGGAGAGAAAGCCCCGCATCCTATGAGGTGGACGGTGGTGCCGGGGGAGCAGCCAGCTCTCTCCCCACACTGTCTCCTCCCGACCACCTTGAAAGCTTTATTTCCCTCGGATGGCCCCCAAATCCTTCTCCAGCCTTCGTATTCAGGCAGCCCCTCGCTCGTCTGGCTCCACATGTGACTGTAGATGGAGTCTACTTCCTGAACGCTAACAGCCTCCGTCCTCCCCGAGGTCCAGGGAACGCTGATGCAGACCCAGCATATAACACCAGCGAGAAAAACCCACAAATCTGAGGAAACATTGAGACGTTTTTATTATGCATTCGGCAGTATTTCGTGAGTTTAGCACAATGCATGGAATTCTCGCCCAGATAGTCTTGCCACTGAGCCAAACAGTGAGCTGCATTTTAAAAATGTAATTCAAACGCCAAGGAACATGAGCTTGGGTTCAGAACACAATGTAAAATCTCTCTATGTAGAGCAGCTTCCTTTGAACAGCCGCATAAAGCACTCGGAGGAGAGGAGAGCTGCACAATAAATAATTGCTTCTCCACACCATCCAGGAGCCGGCCAGCGAACCGTCCCTCCATTTCCGGGGGCTGGACATTCACCTCCACTCCTGTCAGAACCCAGGGCACTCAGAGAGAATTGACATTTGGTCAAGGCCAACAACGCTCTGGCACTCATCCCCCTAAACTCCCCCAGGTCGGGACCTCAGCACACACCCCAGTGCCAGTCCTCACGTCTGCCGTGGAGGGGAGGCAGGTGGCCTGGCCCCCGGAGGGGCTCACACCCAATCACATGCTCAGACGCAGTCACCTCAGCCTGGCTGGGACTGCGCAGATGAACAAGACGGGGAGCCTTCGGGCGGGAGTCACAATTCCCAGTTGTTCCCAATCATACAGATAAATAGGACTTTACATAATTTACAAATAGTTTGTGTTCGGTGCTTATTTTGAAGCCATTTTCTGAAGACCCACATTTATTCATGAAAGCAAACACGGGATTCACCTAATGGCCTTGACCCGGGGCGGCTTCCCAGCAGCTTCCTGCAGACAAGTTCATGGCGCACGCTGCTGCTCCTCCCCAGGCCACCCCTCCCAGCTAACCAGTCTCTCCTTGTCACAAACATCAAGGCTTCTTTTTCCATTTCCTTCTTCTTCTTCAAGCACAGCTGGACATGTCTGTCTAAGTCTTACAAGCCTCCAACTCCTCGAGTCCTGTGCAGCTAGCACTGAATCTACAGCAGCCCCTCCTGGTGCCGGCACACAGCTCCGCCCTGCACATCCTGCTCTACATTAGGATCCTAGTGTGTGGCAGCAGCTACGAGATGGACATGTGTTTACCTGCAAACAGGGTTATCTTGGAGTGACTGACTCGCCAAGAGGAGTCAAGTCGAAATGTGCCAGACCTCTCCAAACCCTCTCCAGCAGGAAGGCCCCGGAGGGTGCCGGCCCAGGGCACATCTGGGATCACTGTCCCCAGAGGGAAACGGCTGTTTGGATGGGGGTTCTTGGGGAAGGATGTACTGTTTAGGTGAGGACCCTCTGGGTGGGTTTTCTCCCCCAGGCAGGACTCATTCTTTGTCCTCAAAGAGGCAGAAATGTGAACCATGTCGGGGCAGGAACACGGGCTGGGCAGGCCTCCTGGGGGGCTCCAGAGGCAGCAGGCGGAGGCGGGGCCCACGCCGGGCAAGCCTCCTGGGGGGCTCCAGAGGCAGCAGGCGGAGGCGGGGCCCACACCGGGCAAGCCTGTGATGGTGGAGGTCTAGAGACGGCTCTGTCTGTCTGTCCTTGACTTCAACCTACCTTGGAGAAAGGGGGCAAAAGCAAGAGGAAGAGTGTTACGGAAGGTCTCTTTACTGGCTGAAAAAAGGCAACTTCTCCCCACCCCATGTCTCGCTGTTTCCCCATTTTGAACGGATCCTCCTGGCCAGTGCTTCTCGGCAATTTCAGTGCCGGCCACACGCGGAGGAAGGTGTGACTTTCACACCAGCAGGCACTGCCGCCGGCAGCTCTCCCAGCCTAGTTCCATCTCTGATTAGCACAAGCTCAGGACAGCGCAGCCTCCCCTCTGACAATGTGACTCTGGGGATTACTAACTCAAGTCTTACAAGGAAGTAGGGGCCCTGGTTTATGAGGAAAGACTTTTTCTGCCCCAGTGGAGCTTCTTCCGGGAGCTTTCCAGACCCCGGTGGATACCTGTGCCACCAAAGCAGCAAAGGCAAAGCCATGCTTTTCCTGCGCAGGGTCCTCTTGTGTCCTTGGACACACCCACACATTCCTACCCCAGGACCTTTGCACTTATTGCTTCCTGCCTGATATTCCCTCCCTCTGGTTCACCCCCTCTTTTCCTTCAGGTCTTCATGCCAATGCCCTTGTCCACTCAACCCCAAATTGCAACCTTCCCTAGCATTACCTCTCCCCGTCCTGGTCCCCTGGTCACCTGCACGCATCTCACCCAGTAGTTTATATATTTCTTTGCCGTCTGCTTCCCTCACTATTTAAGCTCCATGAAGGCAGACTCTTTGCCTTGTTCCCTGCTGTGTCTCCAGCATCAAGAACAGTGCCCAGTGCCCGGGGTGTCGCAGGTGCTCAACAATTCTTTGCTGAGCAAATGCATGAGGGGATGTATAAATGATGCAATGGATGGATGGCTTTAATCACATCCCTCCCTTGCCAAGAGGAGTTTGGGTTTGGAGCGAGGAAGAGAAGAGAAGTAAGAATAAAGAGGCAAAACAGGACCAGCTGGGGCCTGACTCATGCTCCCCAGGGACCTCTCTCTGCTGCCTCGGCCCCCCTCCTCCCTCTCCACTTTTATTATGAATGCTGACAGATCCCTCTCTGGGCCACGAGGAGCGATCTGCCACCAATTTGGAAAGCCTCCTGGATACCGAGCATGGTTTAATCTCCCCTTGATCAGTCCCTGTAGGAACCCAAGCCACCTCCAGGCTGTTCCCTGGAACATGAATTACCACCCATTGCAGCCGTGTGGGCGGGTCATCCGACAGATTGACACATACATCCAGTTTGGCTGCAGGAAACCCTGAGGATCTCAGATGAAAAAGACAAGCGGGTACAAAATATAATAAAAGGAATTTGGGAGCCACATACTTCACCTCTATCCTGGGGCAGTGGCTGAAAAGTAAGAAATGTTTTGTTTTGCCCAGCCGGCATGGCTCAGTGGCTGAGCGTTGACCTATGAACCAGGAGGTTATGGTTCGATTCCCCGTCAGGGCACATGCCCGGGTTGCAGGCTCCATCCCCACTGTGGGGTGTGCAGGAGGCAGCTGATCAATGATTCTCTCTCATCATTGATGTTTCTATCAATCTCCTCCCTTCCTCTCTAAAAGCAATAAAAAAATATATATTTTTAAGAAGAAATGTTTTGCTTGTGTTTTTCTATAAGACCTTAGGTTGTGCGGGCCCGGGGAGAGGGGCAAGAGCTCCGAGAGGCAGTGGTCAGCTTGCTTGCTGGGTCCAATGAGCTCCAGGGCTGGACATCACTGTGTTGATACCACAAGGGATGCCAGGGGTCAGCTCTTAAGGTGCAGGGCAGGCTGGTCAGGGGCAGGGCAAGGAGTGGCTGTCCACAGCCCTGGCCTGCTCTGTCCCCAGAGACAACTTACCAAAGGCACCCCTGCCTGCCTGATATGGGGCACCCCACGTGCAGTGAGGTTCCCACTGGCCGCCTCGCAGGCCAGATGCCACCCCCCCCCACGTGCCCTCGACGGTGCGACGCCCGGGAAAGCTGCGTCACCTCCTCGGATGCGGGCCTCTGTCCACCCCGCCGGCCAGCACTGCCTCTCCTTGGTCCGGTTCTTCGGCCCCTGAGTGCCTGTGGAGAGAGAGCTGGTTTAATGAAGCCACCTGAGTTTCCTGTGGCTGGTTTTTCAGTGTCAAGTTATAACTTCCTCTTCCCAGCAGGCATACCGCAGTCAGGGCACAGCCACCCCCCCACACCAGCCAGGTGCCCCGGCCTCACCTGCCCCAGGACCACTGACACCTGGGAATGATTCAAATAGACGGGGCACCGTACCTGCCGACAGCCAGGGTTCCGGTGCAGAAACGCTCACAGGTGGGGTCGTGGCTCGCCGCACAAGCACAGCGCAGCGTCCACTTGGAGGGCTGTGGGCTCCGCGGAAACAGCGCTGTGGACCTCCTGCTGCGGAAGTGTCCTCGGTAGCTGGACAGTCCATAGGGCACAGTCTGTCTGCAAAGCACAGAGCAGTGCCCTGGTCATGGCCATGTCCCAGGACCTGGGTCCACACCCTGCCCCTGCACTTGGGGTTTGAGGTTGCTTCTGGAGTGGACTGTCCACCCCTTATTACCGCTCAACCCCCAGAAAGTGTGCTGGGGCCCCGAGATGGAGAGGTGAGGAGGGCCTGCGGGAGCTAGAGGAGGACATCCCCACATCCTCCTGCAGCCAGGCTTATGGGCGGGAAGTGGGCGGGGGGGGCAGCAGATGCCTCTTGTGGGCACATGGCCCCTGCGGTCTTTCCTAGTCACGGTTTTCGCTGGGTAGTTCCAGTTTCCTTCCTGCACCCAAACCCCAACTCAGACCTGCCCACTGACCCACATGCCGGGCCCAACGATCCCAAAGTGACTCTTTCCTAACCTGCAGCCCGAGGCCAGCCTGGCACCACCCGCCTGTCCTGGAATTTCTTTATTTACTTACTTATTCATTCATTTATTTATTTAATCCTCACTGGAAGATATTTTTCCATTGATTTTTAGAGAAAATGGAAAAGAGAGGAAGAGACAAAGAGAAATATTGATATGGAAGAAACACATCGATTGGTTGCCTCCTGCATGAGTCCAGGCCTGGGAGGAGCCTGCAACCGCGGTACATGCCCTTGCCTGGAATCAAACCCAGGACCCTTCGGTCCGCAGGCTGACACTCCATCCACCGAGCCAAACCGGCCAGGGCCGTCCGGGAGTTTCTTCAGTGCCCACGCCAGCCTTGCCGCCGGCACTGACCGGACAACAGCTATGCGAACATGGCCGCAGAGACGCATCCTGGCCTTGAACGTCACTGCCTCAAAGAGACCAACTTCAGAGCCCCCTTGGTGCCTGTGAGGGCGGCGATGATAGGACCCGCCTCGGGAGCAGGCCTGGGAAGAAAAAGCCTGGGACTGGTTACCAGTTTCGTTTATGGTTGGAGCTGGGAGGAGGTGCCCAGCCATTCAGAACAATAAGGGTGAGACCATTTTCACGCTCGAGCGCACCCACACTGTCCCGTGCAGAGCGGGCCGGGCCGGGCAGCGCCGCGGGGACGCTCAGAGCAGATGCCAGCTCATTAGGACCATTGAACGAGATTTGGAGGATAAATTGCCAACAAGTAGAGGACACTTATGTGGCCCAAAGTCGCTTTTCCAATCTGTCTCAGTTTTCCTGCCAGTCCCCAGCGCGAACCGCCGTGGTTTCTGCGACCCCCCAGGGTCTCACCAATCATCCACCTCAAAGGGGCGTGTGACGTCCTCGCCCCACTGCCAGAGTCAAATCAAATTGAATTGACTTTAATTTGAAACACATGCCATGGAGCCTTGTTGGGATGGTGAGGCCAAGTGGGGGGTGCCCCATCGCGACCTGACACCTGGACCCCGCTGCCTCCCCGCGGGGCTAGGCCCTGCATTATCTGTCGCCCGTGGCAGCTCTCCCTCCGGCCGAGGCTGGCCCAGTGCGGAGCAGCCTGAGCCACCGGCTGGAGAAAGCAGGCAGGGCCCAGTCCTGTTCTGAGCGTCACCTTTGCAAGAAAAACACAATATTTTTCTTCAGGAACGGGAAATGGGGGTGGTGGTGGGGGGGGGGGGCAAACAATGCAGACACTGTTGTGAGGCAGGACTTGGTTCGAGGAGCCTTGTCCCAGTCACGGGGCCACATTAAATCTCCCGGTGCTGACATTCAGCCCAGTCCCCCTTCCTTGGTGAAAGTCACACACAGGAACAACAAAGCTCCCGCCTTCCCATCGACAGCGAGACCTCCTGGAACTGCCCTCAGCGGCCATGCCTTTCTGTGTGTGGAGCTCCATAACCTCAGTGAAAACACTGCATGCAGGGTTTCAGGTAAGAAGCAGGCAATGCGGTCTTTGTTAAGAGAGAGACGCTAGGCCAGTGGTTCTCAACCTTGGCTGCACATTAGAATCACCT